>NC_041399.2:108250072-108520072 GCF_900747795.2 Erpetoichthys calabaricus | reverse complement strand
TCTGCACTTCAACTCCATCTGAGTTGTTTCATTTAAAATTCATTGTGGTAATGTAAGAACCAAAATTAGAAAAAAGTTGTCTCTGTCCAAATATTTATGGACCTAACTGTATATGTATGTGTGTGTGTGTGTATATGTATGTGTGTGTGTATATATATATATATATATATATATATATATATACACATATACACACACACAGTGGCACCTCGGTTCATGAACGTCTCTGAACACATACAAATCCGGTTACGACCAAAAAGTTTGCCAAACTTTTGCATCTGTTCACAACCACACACTCGGCATACGAACAAGCCAGTTACCCTTTCGGTTTGTGCGCGTCAATGATTTCCGCACGTGTTCAGTCTCTCCCTGTGCATTCCCTGTGCAGCAAACGAGAGAGAGAGAGCGCGCGCACGTGAGACAGACACACACACACACGAGAGAGAGGGGCGTGAGATTAAGTAATACATATATTTATATTCCAGTAGTACATCTTTTATTCTGTATTCAACTGACCTTCATTTTACATAGTATCATAATGTAAATTATTTTATATATTTACAGTATATAGTAGCTTATGCGTAGCGTGCCGGACATTCTGTTGAAAAATCTGGCAAAACAATTTGTTTCTTTCTAAGATGGCAAATCATTTTAGCTGTCTGTGAGGACATTGTTAGAGGAAAACTCCAGACGCTTTACATTCCTGATATTATAAAGGTATTAGAGACATAGCTTCAATTCACAATATTCTTGGAACATCTCTACCTCTGCAATAAAACCTCTGGACGGTGTAGTAGTAACTGATTTATTAATTTCTCCTTTATCTAGAACACATAAATTCAATCAGGCAACACCTGAAAAAATGCAAAATGTTGTCCTGTTTCTGTAAATGGAACATTATTTTTTGTTGATCTTTTTTTTAATGCAAGGGTGTGATGTACATTTTAATTAAATTTAACTGACTAAATTTGAGCCCATCCACGCCCAGTAGGGATGATTTTATATCTAGATATTTTCAGTTCATAATTTGTAACACTAAAACTCCCACTGTCGCTGCATTATTTCACGTGGGATAAAGGAATAAGCAATATTTTTAAAATCCCATTATTAAATACACAGCTTCAGCTAATGAAGAAAGGAGAAAGAAAGTCTCTGCTTAGATGTGAAGTATACTGTGAGAGCTATTGATTTTGTCCCTGTTGCAGTATTGAACTTTTTCCCATCTAATTGCTGCGTACAGGTTTCTTAATGCAGTTGGGCCTGTTGACAGGAGTTACTTCTACTCTCCCTCTATTGTTAAAGCTCTTTTAAGGGCAATGGTTTCACGGCTTGTTACTGGGGAATCAATGTGCTTGTCTGTATAAGATCAAAGCCCACATTCTGCTTTTTTGCGTCATTTGCCTAATTTCCAATCCATGGAATATATCCTCCACTAACAGAAGAAGTCTGTAGCTAATTAATTAACTTTGGCCTCTCAATAATATATGTGCCAATATAACATAATGTCTTTAAATTAAACATTCAAGACACTTTGTATTTTGTGTGAATTCTCATGATTTAAAATATATTTATTATAATTAAGTTCAGCTGGGTTTATTCTTACTAAGTGAACTTCTGCTTAAAAGCCCAGTGTGCTACATAATAATTACATATACAGTGTACAAAATTAAAAATATGTGAAACATATACTGTGTGTGGTTCCTGAGTTAAAAAAAAAAAAAAAAAAAAGTATACTGATCAGAACACAAAATTTTATGGAATGACAAAACTATACTTTTAGCTTCTGTGCTTTCACAAAATGTTTTAAATTTGTTTTAGATTAAGATGGGAAATAACCTTGTGCAGTGGGGATTAAGTCACTTCACTTTGTACCAGCTACGTGCAAGGTTTCAGCAGCTTTGTAGAGTTGATCATCTTAGATCTGCTCAACCTTTACAGTCCAGAATACGACCTGCACATTAGACTGGTCCATTTAGGAAAACATCTAAGTGACATTCTAAAATCATTACACAGGTAAACAATAGCAGTTACATTTAGATAAAAGACATCAAAAAAACCTGTCCATCATTGATGATGATGATGATAATACATTTCATTTATATAACACCTTTCTCAGGCTCAAAGTGCTTCAGAAATATTTAAAATGGTGTAATAGGAATAAAAAATGCAGAAAAAGACCAAATAAGCAATACTGGACTCAACCTAATGTCAAACTATAAACACCAAATAAAATATAAAAGATTGATGCAGGGTACACAAAGTTATGAATTAGAATATGAATCCATAAATGGGAATCCAAAGGCAAAATGTTAGAAGAAAAACATGAACATACAGCATATCACACATTGTTTTATTTTTATAAACACCTGTATAGAGGGATTGAACTGAGAGAAAAGTAAGAATGACAATAGAAATTAAATGACTTCCTGAATAAATTTGCTTTTAAGTTTCCTTTAAAAAAAAAAAAAAAATACTAAGTCGGCAGATCGGTTTATTTTAGGGAGGTTATTTCCAAGTTTGGGTTTATTACATCTGTCATCCATAGAGCGCAAGTTAACTTGGGGCATAACAAGATTTCCAGCACCTGTAATGCCAGAATAGCCACACAGAACTGTAGTGCTCCAGGGGGTTACTGATGTAGTCCAGTGCAAGGATTATTTAAAACTTTATAGGTTAGCAGTAGAAAATTCAGTCCCATAACATACATGGTGTCAGTGAAGGTGAAACAGAATAAGTGTTATGTGCTTAATGTGGGTCTGAGTAGGGACATTTGCTGCAGAGATTTGATCCAGTCAGAGCTAAGATATCAGATAAGACAGTGCAGTTTCTAACAAAGTGTTACAGTACTCTGCACGGGAAGTGATAAAGCGTAGACAATCTTAAAAGTATCAGAAAAGTATAGGAATGAGTGAACATGGAACATGTTGCAGAGGTGTAAGAAATAACCCCCTTAAAGGATTTATTTGGCATTTTTCTAGTAAAGATTGTTTTTTTACAATTATGGTACATATTAATTTGCCAAATTATATTTTGCATTCTAAAGTGAAGCATTTTTGATAAATTTGAAAAAATATCTAACCTGCACTTGCATTTATAATAAAAGTTAAGGGTATCAAGGTCCCAGAGCTTTAAACTTACCAAATATGTCAGTTTTATCAAGCCCCAGGAGTGTTACTGAGTATTGATCCATGTCTTGAGATTGTGCACAGTGTTGTAAAATGGCATATCCATGTATGAGCAGATACTGAGGCTAGGAATCTGCACCGGCAATCAGAAGGTTGCCAGTTCAAATCCCGGAAACACCAGAAGTGATTCTACCCTGTTAGGCCCTTGAGCAAGGCCCTTAACTTGTAATTGCTTTGTCCTGGTTATGATGTTAACCTGCATCTAGCCCTGCGAGCAGCAACTTGGGGGTGGTGGCAGTATTGGCACTCCAGCCATAGTGTTAAAAAAAAAAAAAAAAATAATCTTGTTCCAGTGTGGTGCTGAGATGTCACCTGTTGCACAACTGCACTCAGACCCCAGTCCAGGTGGTTCATCGTTTGGTGGGTGCAGTAATGTCCTGTAATCAGAGTTTGCTCTCAACCCCTATGCCTGTATATCCATGTAGAAGAATCCAAGAAGTAAAACATTTTTGTGAGGTTCAACCATTTTAACAAGAGACTGGCTGTGCATTTCCCCTCACTGTTTCGGAGATGTCTATGACACCTTTCAGCCTTAAGTGTGTGGTTTCTCCAGTGTATCCATTTCACCTGGTAGAGTCACCTCCACATAGTGCTGTGCGGTATATTACCTATACCAGTAGTGGTTTTACACAATAATAAGGGTTTTTTTGAAGCTTCAAAAATTTTGTCAAAAGTCCACCCATATTGTCTACAGTAAGAAGCTTATCCTTACCTCAAGAGAGAAGTGCCAAGAATCTATGATAAAATAGAAACTTCAAGTCTGTTTTTATTGTCACAAGCATGACTCAGAAACGCAGAAGGCTTGTTTTCTTAAAGTAAAACTTTTCCTGATTTAAAGTGAGCATATTCAGTAAGCTTTAAGATTTTTTCTTTTCATTACCCCGGTACTCTTAACCTCCATTATAAATGCAAGACCAACAGAGTTTTTCTCGTCCATTGTAAGAGTTGGACATCTAGGACAGAGCTCCACTGGTAGCTGCGTGTTTTTTTTTTTTTTTTTACTATCATTTCGAGGTATGCTGTTTTTAGTCAACCCAAGAGGATTTAATTACAAGTACAGTATATGCAAGTATATACAAGCATGAGAAGAGAAGGAAAAGATCAGGCTTCATCAAAGGCTGACAAGGAGACAAAGAAGGAGGTGGGCTGAGATCGTGAGGAACTAAGGACTGCATTTTAACCTCTGCTTTTATTGGATTTATTTATTAAGGATTTTTATCCTCACTTTTCACTTGGTTTTTATAGATTTATGTATATACGCTTTGTAGAACACTGCACAGTGGACACTTTTGATTTTGTTTTTGACTGCTTGTTTTTAATAAAAGCACCTGAGCACTTTCCACCATCCCCTTGTTCCATGTGAGATTTGCACCCATTTGTCAGCTCATCTCGGTCATAACTGTTGGGTTCTAGAGGCTCCCATATGTGAAGCAGGAGTTTGGAGGGGACCCGCACCATCATACCTCCATTTCAGAGCATCCCCATATACATTAACAAATTGTTCTTTAAGAAATTAGATTCAATCATAAGCTCATTTATTTGGAATTCAAAACATCCACACATTCAAAGGGTAACTCTACAACAAGCTAAAGCAAATGATGGCATGGCACTACCGAACTTTCAATTTTATTACAGGGCAGAAAATATACAAGCTATAAAGACCTAGACATTGACACAATCTGATGAATCTACACAACCCTGGTCAATAGAAATAAAATCTTGCAGGATTAATTTATATGCCCTGCTATGTACCCCAGTAAATATAAATTATCATCAGTATACTAATAATCTAATACTGTTTAATCTAATTGTCCACTCACTCAGAATTGGGAACCAATGCAGGAAGCACTTCATAAGAAAAAGAAGCTCTTATCTGTTGCACCGTTGCATGATAATCTTTTTCTACCAACTCAAACCTTCACAGTAAGTAATGTTTGGAACATGTCCGGGATTCAAGCACTTAGTGATATGTATATACTGTAGATAATGCCATTTCATCATATGAACAATTACGCTTCAAATTTAACTTTCATCAAGACAATTTTTTTTTATTGCTTTCAAATCAGAAACTTCGCTAAAAAGAACCTGCCCATTTTTCCTCACCTCACACCTATTTCTATTCCAGAGCCAATACTGGTCAGTCTTGAAGACTCAAACAGCAACTCAACAATATATTAAAACATCTTCATTCCTTTCAAAGATCCCAAGGGTACAGTGGGGAGAGGATCTTTCACTTAACATCTCTGAAAAGTAGTGGAAGGCAGCCAAGCATAGAATACATTCCGGCAAAATATGCGCAAAACGTTCTATCATCCAGCTTAAAATAATTGAGCACTTTTATCTTGTTTAAAATTGTCCTAAATTTATCCAGGGCAAGATTCTACATGTGATTGTTGCAATCTAGCTCCAGGCTTACTGGACAAAAATCTTTGAATGCCTATCAGACAGCCTGGGTGTCACAGTCATTCCTAACCCATTAACAGCTATATTCAGTGTACTCCTGGATGGTCTTAAACTGGAGAAGTTCGAATTGATTGTAATTGCTTATACCACACTACTAGCATGTAGACTTACCTTGCTCAACTGGAAGAATCTCAGCCCACCTATTTGAAGTTGGAGAAAAATAAATTCTCACTTGGAGGATCTGTAGAATTTTTTTTTTTTTTTTTTAAATATAGCAAGATCTAATTAATCATATTAAAATAAGCATTTATACCTGGGGGAAAGGGGCATTTTCCTTTAAGATTTGCTCATGTTGTAGTATCTCCTCTCTTGGTCTCGGACAGGGGTTGAATTATGGTTTGTTTCACATGATTGTATGGAATGTTGGTTGTTGTTTTCTTCAAATATCAACAAAAATAAATAAATAAATGCAAGAGCATGGATTTGTTTTTTTTATTATAGAACAAAATACGTTAGAACACAATTTCATGTGTGCAAATTATGTACCATGATTGTGAAGTAACTTTGATTGTTTTTACTGTTTTTTTTGTTTGTTTTTTTACTGTTATCTTTTAAGTGATTTATGTGGGTTGAATAAGAAAATGGAAATTATGTCAAGGTTCCTTGAGTTAATGAAAGTATGCTCAATTTCTTGAGCAAGTCTTTAGTGCCAGTTAGCATGACTTCTGTTTTGTTGCAGTTTCATTTTAAAGAGTTGTGCTCCATCCAGAATTTAAGGTCTTCAAGGCAAGTCATGAAATGAGGAGTCTCAGATGAATTTAATTTTTACAATGAAACAGATTAGAGCATCCTCTGCATTAAATGACAAACCAGTACAAATAATATGGCCAAGAAGAACACAGAAACAGAAAAGGGCAAAGCGTTGAAGAACAGCTTGTGTGACTGGTACAAAGCAGGGTCTGCTGTTGCCAGGGATGACAAACACTTTATTTATTAGGTATGACTTGAATCGCTAAAAAGCAGTGTCAGCAACCAGGGTGCGCTACGTTTTAGCCAGTAAAATAGAACAATTGGTACAGCATTTCATAATGTTAAGGTCTAAGGGACTTAATATGTTTATTTGCCTGTCCGTAAGTAAAACCTTACAGTAGTTACTTGGAGCAGAGCAGTTTCATAGTCATGCTGTGCCCTGAAGCTAGACTGAAAGAGCTCCACCACATTCTTAGAAGTTAAGCAACTGTTCATTTGGTAATCCACAACACACTTAGGGGTTTTAAATAGAAAAGGTAAATGAGAGAGAGACATTTTTTTTTTTTCCAGATTTTAAGTTTTAAGACTGGGTTTGTTTAATGGTCTGGTTAAGAAGCAATTTTCAAAGCAGAGCCAGTGTTGAGGGATGTATTTGTTACTGTTCTAAAGGCCAGGGGGGTATTTTTCATACGTGGATTACTCGTTTAGCCGGATGCAATTGTTGACTATTTGGCATGATCCTGGATCTGTCGGTTTTTCGAAACTCTTGCTGGATGTGTTGTCATAGCAACACATCCTAATCCTCAAACCTGCTCGGAGCAGGTTTGTTCTATGTAAACAAGGATTAACTCACACACTTAATCCGTGTCCATGGAATTCATTCAGTCATGACTTCGCTGTTCATGAATGAGCGACCAATTGATATCTGTATTCAAATTATAAGAAGAGAATTTCATATAGAGAGGGGTTTGCGCGATCGGCAAGATCCTTTATTGCTCCCGGAGGAAATTCTTTTCGAAAGATACCGCTTTAGCCGAGGGGGAATATTGTACCTCAAATTTATTAGGACCTTATATTCGAAGTGAAACTCAGTGAAGTTGGCCTCTCACTACCACAGAGACAGTATGCATTGCTTTGAGGTTTTTTGCAAGCGGCACTTTTTTTATATACTGTAGGCGATGCGGAAAATCTATCTAAAAGTGCAGTTTGCCAGGCAATTTGTAAAGTCTGTTTGGCTCTGAAAGATTTCCTTCGGGTTTTCATTGTGTTTCCTGGACACCTGCGTGTGCAGACAAAAGAGGCATTTCATGCCATTACAGGTATTCCATAAAGAATCTCACAATCAGCATAACATTCTCATTACCCAGGATTTCCAAATGTGATTGGGGCACAGTGGAGTTTGATCAGACATTATCTGGAAGATGTACCTCTCCTCCTGATGAATAATCAGACACAGTGTCTTCATCAAATATGTGACCTTCGTCAATATCTCGTTGGTCAGACACAGGTTCTAGGGATATGACATTCCCTGGAACTGATCCAACAAAAAAGAGGGCTATATGGAACATACCTATGGCACAAATTGAGGACAAATATATGCAATGACCATCCTTTACCTGAAATGAAGTGACCACTGCATCCTGTCACTGGTTCTGAGGAGGAGCTTCCCCATGGAATGTCCTTAGAAACAGGCAATGGGCATTTTACTGGAGAGCCAACTCTTCTGTAGGGGTTAGGTGTGGACCTCCACCTGTTTTTTGCTTGTCTGCCTTCTTATTAGCTTTAAAATTAATGTTCTTTACATTATATATGATTCTTTAAGTCATCAATTCTTTAAATAGTTATATACCAATATTTACCAGTTTGAAGTATATTCTTGTACTTCACTTTAACCTGTTCCCGTGTTCTCCTTGTGCTCATGTTTGATCTGGAATTATGATATATTAAATAATAATTAATCTGACACATAGGAAATGCAACGCTGCTTTCAGTAAGTACAGTGCACACGCATTTAATTTGTCGGCCACTTTTTGCCAGCCGTCTTTTCTGGTTTGGGCTGCTTTTGCAGTGTTACCCCTTGTGCATATTAAATCTTGAAATTCTTCATGTCCTTTGAATGAAAGGTCTTGCTCCGCTTGTGTGGAAAAAAAAAAAATGCGCCCATTCTTTCGTCATTTTGTTACAGCCTATCGAAGACTTGCTGATCATGTTTTCTAGACTCAATATATATGGGCTTTTCAATCAGCGAGGGCGCGCGCATTCATCTCGGATGATTAGATCCAGCTAGACTAATCTACATGGCTGCATTACAAAAACCGACTTATCCTGGATGAGTTTCACTGGCATTAACTCATCCAAGATGAGGCATCTGATCTCGGATGATTTAAGCAACGTACGGAAAATACCCCCCAGGAGTATAATGTGAAGGTAGGATATTATGATCTGTTTGGGGATGGTATCCAATATTCCAGTATTAGGGCTCATTTTACAGTGAAAGCCATTGATAAATGGAGGTAAAATTAGAGACTATTTGGATAAGTAGCTGGACAGAGAGGGAAGAGAGAGAGAATATACTGTAAGAGGACAATGAACTTTCATGTAAAATCATTCATAATCTCCAGTAACAAACTGATAATAGAGCCAAGTACAGGCTGCAGAAAATTATTAACCACAGGAAACAAAATCCTCGGGTTATAATGGCCCCTCTGTACCATACTGCCTTATTTTGCATTCCTGAAATTCCTGACATTTTAATGTTTTTGTAGTTGGTAGAATTGTAGTGTGCCTTAGGATTTTTGGGTTGCAAAGGGTGTGCCACCAAAGAAAAATGGCTGGAAAGCACTACTTTACCTATACTGTTGCTCCTGGCACGCTAAAAAAGATCTCCGTAGCAGCTATCTCACTTAAAAAACTTACACTGTGCATTATTTGGGTGGTTGTATTGCATTCTTTGCATAAATTAGTGAAGATACTGCAGACTAGAGCAATGGGTAGTGATAATCACTACACTTCTACAGTATTTTGTACAGTTTTGTCGTTATATTATGGCAGTCAGTACTGTAATCTGGCTGGCAGACTGGCAAGTTAAATAGCAAGGTACTAGACTTATTTTGGTTTTAGTGCCACTCAAAGATAAATTATTTTGCACTTAAGTGGTATGACATTGATATGATCTTCTTACAGAAACTTGAAAGAAAAAAGAGTGTAATTTTTTACCTTCACTACTTTTCTCTAGCATTGCACCAGGACTGCCATACCCTAAACCACCTCCCATTCCCCTACATCTGTTGTCAGTAATTATAAATCAAGAAAATGAAAACCAGTACAAGGCGATCACCTTGTTGCCTGCCTTGGATGAAACAATATCTTTTAACGTGTTAAATTGCAGAAATTAATTGCAAAAATTAGCAGTTTAACTTTCCCAGGCCTAATGTATATACATATAATACTAGTGATTGTCACTTCTCATTTTTTATTTCATCTGCATTTGTAAATTGCTAAAGTATTGTGATATGCTGAACACTTTCAAAATGTAAAGTACATTATATGTACATTAATATATTAATTGCTTCGATATTATTGTAACAAAGTCGCCCAGTTGCTAAGGCAACTTGATTGCTGTCTTGTGTTTGAGACTCTTCTTTTTGTCAAGTGTTTGTGTGTCAGACATTTGTTCCGAACATGACTTTGTTACCCCTTTTGCTATTCTAGATAATGGGTTTCTCTGAGAAGCCAGAGATGTGGCTTTTTATTTTTAATAAAGGTTTTCACAGAATTTTATTTCAGGAAATGTATTTTTTAGAGTCACACAGGGTCTGATGCCTGAATTTTACTACCTCTGTTATTTTATGATTCTTTTAACATTATGACTACAAGCAAACATCACTGAAATGACACTCCAGCTGAAGTAGTATAAAATGAATGTTCTTGAGGTGCCCTGTTAATTACTAATAACATGAAAAGGGTGTTGATGAGTTTAGAGAGGACAAATATTAAACTCATCATGGATTTGTAATGATTCTTTCTTTAACAAAAGGAAAAGTGCAAGCTTCATTCAATTGATATTGAGCAGGTGCTGATGATGTGCCCCTGAACATCAAATTAAATGAATGGGTGTGAATGAGATATGCATGTAGGATGGCATTATGTTCAGCATTTTCAGGCTTTGGTGAAGACTGAATTTGACTGTATTTTCTGGCTGACCTGCTAGTTTCATTAGTCCTTAAAGTCGGGGAAAAAACCTGTATAATTCACTTTGTGCTTCTTAAATTTATATAGAGTATAGTAATGTAAGTATGTACAGCCAAATGTAATGAGAGATTTTAAGTGTTATTATTAAAGCTTATGACTTCATATTTACAGGACCATTTACTTTGAAGTTATATTAAGAAAAATATGAGTGGGATATTAAGACATTTACCAAGCAGATATCTGTGCTGCTTTAACATATATTCAGTAATTGTGGTAATTCAGTAATTAGTTCCTCTCAATTTAGTAAATCAACAACCAGAGCAAATTTTGTAGTGACTGCTGTATGTATCAGTAAATATTAGTACGTTAACAGAGTTCATTTGGGAGTTAGTGTAATTTCATTTTGTCTGTCACATTTTTCTATGTATTAATAATTTTATTTAATAACGTCTTATCATACATTCACATGCAACTCAAGGTGCTTTCCACAGATTAATCAACAAAAATAATAAAGATTTGCCACAGTTATTTTGATACAGTAATCCCTCCTCCATCGTGGGGGTTGCGTTCCAGAGCCACCCGCGAAATAAGAAAATCCGCGAAGTAGAAACCATATGTTTATATGGTTATTTTTATATTGTCATGCTTGGGTCACAGATTTGCGCAGAAACACAGGAGGTTGTAGAGAGACAGGAATGTTATTCAAACACTGCAAACAAACATTTGTCTCTTTTTCTAAAGTTTAAACTGTGCTCCATGACAAGACAGAGATGACAGTTCCGTCTCACAATTAAAAGAATGCAAACATATCTTCCTCTTCAAAGGAGTGAAGCAAACAAATCAATAGGGCTGTTTGGCTTTTAAGTATGCGAAGCACCGCGGCACAAAGCTGTTGAAGGCGGCAGCTCACACCCCCTCCGTCAGGAGCAGGGAGAGAGAGAGAGAGAGAGAGACAGAGAAAAATCAATACGTGCCCTTTGAGCTTTTAAGTATGCGAAGCACCTTGCAGCATGTCGCTTCACGAAGCAGCTGCACACAGAAGGTAGCAACGTGAAGATAATCTTTCAGCATTTTTAGACGAGCGTCCGTATCGTCTAGGTGTGCGAACAGCCCCCCTGCTCACACCCCCTACGTCAGGATCAGAGAGAGTCAGCGCAAGAGAGAGAGAGAGAGAGAGAGAAAAGTAAGTTGGGTAGCTTCTCAGCCATCCACCAATAGCGTCCCTTGTATGAAATCAACTGGGCAAACCAACTGAGGAAGCATGTACCAGAAATTAAAAGACCCATTGTCCGCAGAAATCCGCGAACCAGCAAAAAATCCACGATGTATATTTAAATATGCTTACATATAAAATCTGCGATGGACTGAAGCAGCGAAAGGCGAAGCGCGATATAGCGAGGGATTACTGTAGATGTAAGTGTACTTAATAGAAAAACAACCTGGGCATTATTAAACAAAATTTAAACACTAAAGTACAAATCAAACTTTCACCTTTATCAAACATGTTCATATTGTTTTCTAATTAAAAGTCTTATACATAAAGATGGCAAGAGAACAACCAGATCTAATTTACATATCTGTCTATTATAAAAGAAAATATTGAGACTATTGCCAAGAGATTTTTTCAAGTCTCGCCCTCCTCTCAACCATTTCCGTTTAACGGCCCACACCCATAGTCAGACACAGTTCCTGCGATCTCCGCTCTTATAAATTTTTACGTTTTCCTCACTAAGTTCCCAATAAAAGAAGACTTATTATGTCCAAATCTTATTGAAGAATTTCATCCCGAAGGGTTATAACAGAAGAAGTGAGTACACAGGCAATCCTAGCACTGAGAAACAAAGTCAAACGAATTAACGTGAAAATTGTCGATCAGTTACGTGGCAGATTGGTTAAATGAGTATCAATAGACTATGCTGAAACAGTTGGTGGTGATGGTGAAGAAGATGAAAACATCAACTTACAAAATGCTGTAGAATTTCCGGTCTTCCACCGGCCGAATTACTGTTGAAAGAAGGATGTATGGTAATGTTATTGCGGAATTTATGTATGAGTGATGGGCTATGCAGTAGGACAAGATTATTTGTATTCAAAATTGGTTGAACAATTCTAACATGTAAAATTTTAACAGGTGACAAGAAAGGTAATGTAGTACATCTTCCGCGGATAACATTAGACACCAAAGTAGATCTTGATATGCCATTCGTATTGAAACGTTTACAGTTTCCCGTTATAATAGCTTTTGCTATGACAATTAACAAATCACAGGGACAAGCATTCGAAAAAGTCGATTTATTTATTAGAGAGAAAGAAGAGATATTCACTCATGGGCAGTTATACGTTGCGTTGTCACGATGTAACTCCAAACACAGAATCAAAATTCAATGCAATACTGACAAAAAGTTAATTCCAAATATTTTACAGTAAAAGTGTAAGTTTAAAAAGTACTTAGTTCTTAAACAGAACGAAAATGTATAACGTAACGAATACCACTAACATGACATGAAACATCATTTTCTTTCAATTTATTACATTTTACTATTTTTTACTATGTTTAATTCCTCACTGTAATGTAAAATAGTTAGGTCTATCATGCATATGTAACAATTCCCAATAAAATAACAATCCGTTTAAATTGTACATCCGCTTCCCCATATGCGAGAGGCAGAGCTGTGAAGTGGCTAGCATGTAGCTCCCGGCTGGGGGTTGGCCCCTAGTATACATAAAAGTAAATACATATATACAGTATATACAGTATCTGCATTTGACTTAGGCATGTGCAATTGGCAACACATTAACACTAGAATCCCAGAAGCCTACGAAAAAACTCACAATCCCGGGCCATCCTAAATTCCTTCGCACCCCTTCATTAGCGTCTTTTGTGTTGCAAATATGTTAATCAGCACAAGCAGCCTGCTATTCCAAGCAAAGTTGAAAGTTGATATGTATTCTTGGATGGTGCAGAGGTAAGAACTGCTGTCTTATAACCAAAAGGTTCCAGGTTCAAGTCTGGGCGCTCCATGTTTTGAGTAGTGAGCTGCTATTATTATTACTATAATATAATAAAAACATACATTTGATTTGACTCTGTAATACCTGGTATAAATTTTGACCACTTGCAAAAGTTAGTGCTTTTTTTTTTTTTATTACCTCCCCCCCCCCCCCCCCCAATTTTATTCTGTCAATGGTGAATAACCCCCCCTTCTCTCTGAGTTGAAGCCATCTATCTCCATTATTTTCCCAAGCGCAGCGATAACCACAATTGCTGCTGTGGTTGATGCCAGCTCAGAACTATTTGTTGTACTAGCAATCAAAGATATGATGTCCCGTGACAATTATCAGACTACTAGCAAAATACCCGCGCTTCACAGCGGAGAAGTAGTGTGTTAAAGAGGTTATGAAAAAAAAAAAGGAAACATTTTAAAAATAACGTAACATGATTGTCAATGTAATTGTGTTGTCATTGTTATGAGTGTTGCTGTCTTTTATATATATATATATATATATATATATATAATATACACACACACACATAAACATATATATATACATATACATATATACATATCTACATATACACATCTACATATACATACGTATATACACATATACACATCCACATAAACATATATATACATATACAAATTTACATATCTACATATATATATATATATATATATATACTGTATACTGTATATATATATATACTGTATATATACATATGTACTTATTGGCTCCTGTATTTAGGATATGGCAGGTTGAATAATGGACTGATGGACATCTGTATGCATAGCCGTATTTGCCCGTTTTCATTTTTTTTCTTTGTTCAGTAATATTTCGGTAAACCTGGAGCTTGTCAGTTCAAATCCTGGTACTGACACCACTGTGTGACCCTGAGGAAGTCACTTCACCTGCCTGTGCTGCAAAAAACAAAAGTAATGAAACAAATTGTACCTCAGATGTTGTAAGTTGGTGGAATAAAGGCATAAGTAAAAAAGATAAATATGTATTATACACATAGGAACTATTCATTTATTTTCAGTTAAGTCATCTGCAGCAAACTTTTATAAATGAGGGTTTCTGATTTTTAGATAGTGCAAACTGTTTCTTCTTCATTGACGTTTTCTCTTGGAGAGCTTTTTTCATTTCATTGAAAATGAAAGCAGCAACTGCCAAAATATGTAGCTTTCTTATTAATTTTTCAACATTGTGTAAAATAAATGTATAAAGTAACATAAAAGGTTTAAATACTGGTTATTCTTTTACACTAAAATATTACTAAAGAGATACAAAAAAAGTAAAATGGATATGTTCTTTTTCTTTAAGGAGATTAAATATTACTGAAGAAAGAAAAAAAAAATTAAACAGCCAAATGGGGCTATGCATACGAACTTAAAAGGTTTAAATATAACAGAAATATATATTTTATTTCTACTTGCTTAACTTGTGGAGGGTGTATCCTGTAGCAAAGCCCTAACTTTTTTCGTGAAAGCCTGTTTCAGTCAATAAGTCTTAAAAACAGGTGTAAAGATATTGACAATAAGCTACGCAAACCCAGGAAGACATGGAATCGTTTAAATCAAGTATCATTACATCTTCCTTTCTTAAAGAGAAGTAAGGCAGTACTTATAAGCTTACATATTTATATATAGACATACATACATATATATATATATATATATATATATATAATATCCGAAGCCGTGCAAGCACACTCTTGAGAATGCAACGTATAGTTGTACAGAAGAAAAGCAATCTTGCCTCAAATGAGTGGCAACCTTTTGTAGGTCTATGAACTTAATTTAAACTTTAGGTTTACACGGTGCTTTCTTTCCAAAGTACCTGCACTCATGAATATGTCTGTATGTGTCAGTCGGTCAAATCCACGCACTTCGCACCGGCGAAGTACCGCTTTTAAATTTTTATTAAGAAGAAAATAAAACGTTTTTAAATTGAGGGAAAATATATTAATAACAGTTTGTTAAGGATCTGTTTTTTTGTGAAGCTGCCTTTACTCGAGTGATCACTTCGACCTGACTTGGTGGCCAAGTATAAGCGTTACCTGGAAGGTAACCACCCATACAATCAGATTGTGAATCAGACTACGAATGCCGTGAATGTAATTACACACTCACTGCACTTGCTTACGGTAATCGAACCTGGGACGTCAGCGCTAGAGGGGCTTAGCAGCGGTGAAGTATTGCTTTTAAATTTTAATTAAGAACAAAAGAGAAACTCAGAGGTTCGATTCCCGAAAGGGAGTGAAGAGAGTGTCCGGTTACCTACCAGGTAAGGCTTATGGTTGGACAGCAAGTGACGTAACATCAGCCATGGTGCCTTCAGTTGTGAGAAGCAGATCATAGAATGATTGAAAATAGTTTTGCATTTACCTTTTTAGTAAAAGGCGAGCTTTTAAGCCTGAGAAATCACCCCGTAAATGCACACGTTTAATTGCACATGTTTTAATATGTATGGTTACACAGTATTAAGACAGTGAACAACGTCAGTTACCTTTGTTCCCCGCGTTTGATAAAAGGCGAGCTTTTAAGCCTGAGAAATCACCCCGTAAATGCACACGTTTAATTGCACATGTGTTAATATGTATGCTTACACAGTATTAAAAGACAGTCAAAAATTAACGTCATTTACCTTCGTTCCCGCGTTTGACTCGAGCTGTAAATCTCTTCCTTGTTTTTAGTTCACGTGATTACGTAGGAGGCGTGATGACGCGATACGTGACTCCGCCTCCTCCATTAGAGTATATGGACAAAAGATATGTTCCAGTTATGACCATTACGCGTAGAATTTCGAAATGAAACCTGCCTAACTTTTGTAAGTAAGCTGTAAGGAATGAGCCTGCCAAATTTCAGCCTTCCACCTACACGGGAAGTTCGAGAATTAGTGATGAGTGAGTGAGTCAGTCAGTCAGTCAGTGAGGGCTTTGCCTTTTATTAATATGTATAGATCATGCGCCATTTGCGCTTTGACAACAGACAGCCATGCAGAACGTGTGAAAAACGACAGGTTTGCTGTGATTTCGGTCATCTGGCAAAGTTTTTTTGAGAGCTGTGGTTTGAGTTACAACTCGGGGAAAAGACTCTCCGAGTCTATGGTCATAAAGCTTATGGAACCGTTTCTGGAAAAAGGCAGAACTGTAACAACAGATTGCTTCTTCACAGTGCTTTTGCTGACTAATAGACTGCTGTACCGCAACACAACTCTGCTTGGCACCATAAGTAAAATGGGACTTCCACCTGCAGCTAAAGTCACTTTAGTACTTGAGCAATTCACCATGCTAGTGTTTAGATCTGGCAGTGCCATGATGATGGCATGCAAGGCTCCATAAGCTTTATGACCACAGACTCAAAGTCTTTGCCCTGGGTTGTAACTCAAAACACAGCTCTCAAAAAAATGTTGCCAGATATCCAAAATCACAGCAACCCTGTTGTTTTTCACATTCTACACGGGTTTCTTAGTTGCAAATGCTGCATGATAGTCTGATAGCGGTCACGAGACATTGTATCTTTGATTGCCGGTACAACAAATAGTTCTGAGCTGGCATCAACCACAGCAGCAACTGTGGTCATTACTGATCTTGATAAAAGAATGGTGATAAATGTCATCAACGCAGAGAGGGAGAGAGGCAAGTTCGTTGTACCATGTGAACATCACTGACAGAATTAAACTGGGGGGAAAAAAAAAAAAAAAGCGCTTTTACAAGTAGCCAAAATTTATACCAGGTATTACAGACTCAAATCAAATGTATGTTTTTATTATATTATAGTAATAGCAGCTCACTACTCAAAACGTGGAGCGCCCGGACTCAAATCCGGAACCTTTTGGTTATAAGGCAGCAGTTCTTACCTCTGCACCATCCAAGAATAAATAACAACATTCTGTTGATTGACATTTGAGCTTGAGTTTGAAACTCATTGACAACAATATGTAAATTGAATGATTTTCGTTTTTGTACTTTCATTATATTCTTGAATAAAAGCACGTGTTTATTTGATATTTGGACTAAAGTCTTCACACATTATTGGTGTAACATAGAAAAAGTTTCTGCTTTATGTACAGTATGTGTTCAGCATTTCTTGCCTCACATTTCCTTTCTTTTTACACTTACAGAGATCGTTATAGACACAGAACACCCATGAAATGTATGTTTTCCAAATAATATGTTATTCACCCCATACAACTTCAGGCACCTCACATCACGATAGAGACTTGAGCTGGTAGAAGTTTACGACTGACTTCAGCTCTGTTATTGGGTTGAGTTGGGCGTTGTCGGGTGGGGGGGGGGGGTGTTTTGGATGGGATAGTCGGCTGCTTGTGCTGATCGACACATTTGCAAAACAAAAGATGCTGACAAGAAGAGGTGCGAATGAATTTAGGGTGGCCCGGGATTGAGTTTTTTCGTAGGCTTCAGAGATTCTACTGTTAAGTACAGACAGTCTGTTATTAAATCTAATGAAAAGATACAAAAGAAAATAAAACAATCCAACATTAATTTAAAATAATGTTCCCACCGTTTAATCGTAGCATGTTTTGGCATCATTTTAACTTTACCCTCAGATTCTTGTGTTTTGTAGTAATAATTGATCTCTCTGTCAAGTTTATGAAAATCAATTGTTTTTCTGTAATGTGCAGGCTGTTAATTCTTTTTTTCTTTCTCTTGTTTGATGATTGGATAAGTGATGATTATTTGTCTAGAGAAACAACAGAAAAGAGAAAATGTTAATGATTGGTGTGAATAGTGCAGTCACCATCAAGGTCTTCATGATGATTTATAACATTATTAGACCTAAATATATTTTACTTTTGTTTCATCTTTGACACAAGTCTGGTTTTTGCGATACATATTATAACACTATCCAAACCTTTCCTTTTCTGACTAAAAAAACTATAGAAATATTGAGATGTTTTCTTAGTTTGTAGAATACAGAAAAGACAACATATGCATTAATTTCTAGTAGAATTGATTAGTGCAAAAGGTTATTCATGGGTTGCTCTTTGTGCATCTTTTTAGTTTATTCGCCATTACCATAAAGTATAACCAACTTTCTCATGGTAAAGAAAATGGTCATATAAAAGTTCAAATGATAAATAGATAGAATTACCGCATGTGCCAAGCCTTTAGCTACAGGGCCCAAAATATGGGGAATGGTCTGCCTGCTTATAGAAAAGTAGCCTTACAATCTCAGCATTGAAATCCAGACAGAAAACTCACAACTCTAGTCTAGCATACCATGATGCTAATTAGCAGTTCATATTATACTGTAAATCTGTTTGTTAGTCTTTTGGATAAAAATACAAGTGTGACCATCATTATGGGGCATTTTTGATTTTTTTTTTCTATTCTGTTTACCTTCTTGGTATCCTGCTGTTCTATTTGCTACATTGCTTAATGACAACAGAGATATTGGGAGCTATTAGGAGTTTATTGATTGAAAAAGAGAATAATCTATTTCTTATTATACTATCCAATACATACTTGCCTAAAAAGCTAAGGAGGGGAACCTTGACAATTATCCAGGGGTATCAGAGTTGTATTTTTTTTTAATATGGCTGTTTTATTAGTTATTTGTTTGTTACTTATGTAGGTAAATTGAATTTTGCGAGAAGAATTAGTTGATTGATCTTAGTCAATCTGTTAATTATTATTGTTTTATTTGACAATGGCAGTAATTGTAAATGTATAAATAAAATAAAGGAAGATGCCCACCCAAGAACACTACACTAATTTAGTGCAGTCAGGTCCATAAGTATTTGGACAGTGACACAATTTGCATCACTTTGGCTCTGTACACCACCACAATGGATTTGAAACAAGGCAATCAAGATGTGACTGAAGCATAGACTTTCAGCTTTAATCAAATGGGTTTAACAAAAATATTGTTTGAGCTTATTTAGAAAATACAGACATTTTATTCATGGTCCCCCTATTTTCACAAGCTCAAAAGTATTTGGACAAACTAATCATAAATAGAATGATCATTTTCAATATTTGGTTGAAAATCCTTTACAGTCAATGACTGCCTGAAGTCTGGAACCCATGAACATCTCCAAGTGCTGGATTTCCACCCTAGTGATACTTTGCCAGGGATTTAGTGCAGCTGTCTTCAGTTGCTGCTTGTTTGTTGGACTTTCTTCTATGACTTTTGTCTGCAGCAAATGAAATGCATGTCCAATTGGGTTGAGGTCAGTTGATTCTTTGCCTTGAAAAGCACCAGGTTTGCTTTCACAGTATGTTTTGGCTAATTGTCCAGCTGTTCTGTGAAGTATCATCCTATCAGAAGAGATCTTTACAATTTATGAACTCATATATACAAAAGACAATAACTAACTGCAAAACATAAAATAATGTTGGCTTAGTTGAACTTTTTCTCTCCTAAAGAAAAAGGCACATAACTTATGAATTTTATATGATCAAGATGGATAAGTTCTTTAGTTAGTTATTAAGCTTCTAGTGTCTACGATCAAGATGGATAAGTTCTTCAGTTAGTTATTAAGCTTCTAGTGTCTACGCCATGATGTTCATTTGCTCAAAGCAAGTGTAAGCTGGGTTTCGGAATCAAAGTAGGCATACTTATGGTTCTTTGTAGGTGAAGCTTTTTTCCTCTCTCTGGTCGGCTTTCTCCAGCTTATGTGGAAAGATTTTTCAAGTGCACTTTTTTCTTTGTTCAGGATTCTCCTTCTTCGCTTTGGTTGCACCTTCTGGTTGTGAATGATAGTGCAGTTTTCTCTTCAAGATTTTACAGATGGAGTGTGTCCTCTTCTGCTAGCAAAGTTTACATCTGCTTGGCAGTTGGTCATCAGTCAATTCCTGTAAAGATTAGTTTTCCACTCTTGACGTCTAGGACCAAGTTGCCCTTCGAGGTTAAAGGGATCACTCCAACCTTTGTTAGGGTCATACCCAAATCAATGTAGTCCATGTTGAAGGGGGCAGGATTTATGGCCAGGTTGAGAACAATGAGCTAAATAGCGAGAGCATAGATCTGGTCTGAGCAGTGGTTTTTAAGGAATGAAAGAGATGTTTTGCCATTGGTCTCTGGTTAACATAAGCACATCCTTTTTCTTGACTAGTACGAAGTTTTGTCTGTCTAGGTTGCCAATTACTGAGTTATGGCTCTTTAGTCGAATCAAATGTTTTAGCAGGTACCTCAAGAAGACATCTCTAGGGTGTCATTTTGTGAGTGTAATTATATCGGATAAGGCCTAGAGGCTGCATTCCAAAGAAGCTCAATGGAGAAAAAAAAATACGATCATCTTGGAATTAAGTGTCTGGCAGTTTGCGTTTTAACAAAGTCTTGTGTGAAAAAGAATAGCAAAATGGGTAATGTCTGTCTGTCTTATACCATTAATATAGGTAGTGACATCCTTTACATCTTCTACAACTCTGTTATGGCTTGTGCGACTTTCTGTGATGTGCTGGGCTGGTAATATCACTTCAGGAGAGGCCCACCATATCAACAAGCTAATTAAAAAGGCAGACTCAGTTATGGGATGCACTCTCAACAACCTTGTGGTGGTAGTGAAGGACAGAATAAAGGAAAAACTGAGAGCCATTATGAGCAATACTGTGCATCCTCTCTCTGACACACTAAAACTGAGTACTTTTCGCTGTCTCATTACTTCTCCTTCCTCTTACCTGTAAACGACACATTTCTTACAGAAACCTTAACACTAGAATTACCAGAGCCTACGAAAAAACTCGTAAATCCGCCCCACCTTAAATTGCGTCTTAAATCCGTTTGCACCTCTCCGCCAGAGTCTTTTGTCATCTAAATGTGCTGATAAACACAAGCTACTAGCAGCCAGCTATTCCATCCCCCCACCGACTTAGAACGAACTTCTCCTAGCTCATGCCTTGCCTTGATTTGATTATCTGGGATTAAAGTGGAGTTTTAGAGTGGAAATAATATAGCGTTATTTGGAATACACGCATTTCATGTGTGTTCCGTTTCTATAGTAGTCTGTGCAAACACATTTTTAAAACAGAAACGTTTTTCATATTCTAATAGTAAATGACAAATTGTAGGCATAAACTATATAACGTATGAAGCCTGAAGTCCATATATCAAAGAAACACTTTCACAAAAGGTACAAATAAGAGAACACGTGCGCTTTTATTCAAAAATATAACTGCACAAAAAAAAAAGCCGCGTTAGCATGCCACATTGACACTCTTACTACAACCGCCGCGGTGGCGTAATGGTATCAGCTCCTGACTGGGAATCAGAGGGTGGCAAGTTCGATCCCGCACGGCTCCACTTCGAGAAGTGAACTGCTCTTATTCTTACAATTTTAGAATAACAACATAAATTTGATTTCAGTCTGTAACAGCCGGTGTAACTTATGATACTGGTAAAGGTTAGCTTTTTTTTTTTTTTTTTTTAAATTCACTTTTCATTCTCGCAGTCGCATTCAGAATCAATCCATACTCCACTTCAATCCCAGATAATCAAATCAAGGCAAGGCATGAGCTAGGAGAAGTTCGTTCTAAGTCGGTGAGGGGATGGAATAGCTGGCTGCTAGTAGCTTGTGTTTATCAGCACATTTAGATGACAAAAGACTTAGGTGGAGAGGTGCAAACGGATTTAAGACGCGATTTAAGGTGGGACGGATTTACGAGTTTTTTCGTAGGCTCTGGTAATTCTAGTGTTAAAAATATCTGCCCATCTATCCTTTCTGGATCCATTTCTGATCTTTTACTGTCTTCGCCTTTTCCATCAACACTAGATAGTCTTGTTGACCACTATAACGCAGCCCTTCATTCAGCATTAGATAAAACCGCTCCTTTAAAACATAAGGAGGTTTCCTTTAACACTAGAATTACCAGAGCCTATGAAAAAACTCGTAGATCCGGCCCACCTTAAATCCTATTGCACCTCTCTGTCAGCATCTCTTGTCCTGTAAATGCTATTCCATCCCCCCACCGCCACAGACCGTGCACAAAATTCTCCCAGCTCATGCCTTGATGATCTGGGAGTGAAGTGCTGGAGTTTTAGAGTGGAAATAATAGATCGATATTTGGCACACATGCATTTCATATGTGTTCAGTTTCTATAATAATCTGTGTAAACACATTGTTAAAACAAACGATTTTTATATTTTAGTAGTAAATGACAAAATGTTGGCATAAAGTATATAATGTGTGAAGCCTGAAGTGTGGCGTAGCGGTAAGATCCGCTGACTTGTAATCAAGAGTTCCTGGTTCAAGCCCAACTGACTCCTATATTTGCCATTTTCAGTAGTGAGCTGCTCTTATTGTTAATATTATACAGTACACACATACATTTGGTTTGCGTCTGTAACAGACGGTGTACATTTATAGTACTTGTAAAAGTTACCTTTTTTTCCACTTTTATTCTCTCAGTCATGATCACGATACATGCTACCGGCCCCCAGGGATCTGACGCTGTTAGTTTTTATTTGAAACTGGGAATAACTGTAGATGTGAGTGGTGTTTTGTGGCAATGAAACTGGACAGGTACAAATGTCGTAAATGTAGGAAGGACGGTCCTTGTGTGTGTGAACTGTTAACATTTGAATTTGATGATTGCATATAGCGCTGAACTGATCTCTCTGTACTATTCTTTCCTCTGCATGTCCTGGAGTACAAAAGAAACGGCACCATACAGCAAATGGAGACTGGCAAGAGCGGGGGGAAAAAAAACACACGGTCACTGATTACAACCGCAAGATGTTATGCGAATAAATATGAATAATATGAATAATGTTGCATCCGTGCCACAATGTTTTCCGAAATGTACTATACAGGTCATAAAATGAATAATTCCAAATATCAAATATACCTATGTCTCTGTTTTTCATAGACCATAAGGTGCATACTAATTCAGCGTGAGCAGGAACACTCAATAAAACTGAATAAAAAAAATCAAGTGACGGTGAAATACAAAGAAGGCAGATTCACCAGCATTTGTGTGTCAGCTTTTATCCATCCAGATCAGAGAATGTCCAGTTCCATTGCCTCAAACACCACTCGCATCTACTGTTATTCCCAGTTTCAAATAAAAACTAACAGCGTCAGATCCCTGGGGTGGGTGGTAGTATGTATCGTGATCGTGACTGAGAAAATAAAAGTGAAAAAAAAAAAAAAAAACTTTTACAAGTACTATAAATGTACACCGTCTTACAGACGCAAACCAAATGTATGTGTGAACTGTATAATATTAACAATAAGAGCAGCTCACTACTGAAAACGGCAAATATAGGACTCAGTCGGGATCGAACCAGGAACTCTTGATTACAAGTCAGCGGATCTTACCGCTATGCCACGAAAGCTGTTGTCTTATCCTTGAGCCTTTTGTGAAAGTATTTATTTGATGTTTGGACTTCAGGCTTCACGCATTATATAGTTTATGCCAACATTTTGTCAAATGCTACTAAAACATGAAAAATGTTTCTGTTTTAACAATGTGTTTACACAGATTATTGTAGAAACGGAACACGCATGAAATGCATTTGTTCCAAATAACGATCTATTATTTCCAGTCTAAAACTCCAGCACTTCACTCCCAGATAATCAAGGTATGAGCTGGGAGAACTTTCTGCACGTTCTGCAGCGGTGGGGGGATGGAATAGTAGGCTGCTTGTCTTTATCGGCACATTTACAGGACAAAAGACGCTGATGGAGAGGTGCGATGGGATTTAAGGTGGGCCGGATCTACAAGTTTTTTCGTAGGCTCTGGTAATTCTAGTGTTAAGCGTTCAGCTCCTTGGTATAATTCAGAATTGCGATCTATGAAAGCAGCTGGCCGATGCCTTGAGAGAATGCCATGTAAGTCTGCCGTCACCATAGACATCCAGGCTTTCTCTGACCATCAAAGGGCTTACAGAGAAGCACTTACTGCTGCCAGGAACACCCATTATGGCAGAATAATAGAAAGTGGTCACGATAACCCAAGGGTTTTGTTCTGTGTAGTTAATAAACTACTCCACCCGCATCTGGCCCAACTACCTCTTCTACTGAAGTCTGTGAGAAATTCCTCCACTTTTTCTGTAACAAAATTAAAGATCTAAATAATTCATCTAACATAAATACATCATCTATTTATCTCTCTCCCTGTTTTCCCATTCTATCCAGCTCCTTCTCCAAGTTCTCACCAGTCACATCTGCTTTTGTTAATGACCTGCTTTGTAAGATGAGGCTGACTACTTGTGTACTAGACCCCATCCCCACCACACTACTTAAATCCTACCTTCATGCCATAATCCCGACTATTACAACAATAATAAACTCATCCCTTGACACTGGCTTTGTGCCGCTCACTGTTCAAATCACTTCTGTAACCCCAGTGTTAAAAAAGTCTGGTCTTGATATTGACAGTCTTAACAATTTTCGGCCTATTTCCCACTTACCTTTTCTGTCAAAAGTTCTTCAGCATGTTGTAGCTTCCCAACTCACCAACTACTTAAATTCTAATAATTTGATGGAACCCTTTCAGTCTGGTTTCAGAGCACAGCACAGCTGTGAAACTGCTCTGCTACGGGTAACCAATGATTTGCTTATGGCAGCAGACTCTGGACAAACCAGCATATTAATTCTGTTAGACCTCAGTGCAGCATTTTCACTGTCAGACATGACATTCTACTGTCCAGAATGGAAAACATGCTGGGTATCTCTGGCACAGCCCTCCAGTGGTTCAAGTCCTATCTGACTGATAGGCAAGAGTTTGTTAGTCTTGGCAACAGCAGGTCCAGCACAGCGCCAGTCATACAAGGAGTTCCACAGGGCTCTGTCCTTGGTCCTCTGCTTTTCTGTATTTATATGCTTCCTCTTGGCCATATTATTCGTAGGTTTGGACTGAGTTATCATTTTTATGCAGACGATACTCAACTCTATTTCAATGTTAAAAGTGGAACTTCATTAGAGCTTTCTCAGCTCACAACCTGCTTCAGTGAAATTAAAACCTGGATGAAGCAGAACTCTTTAAAATTACTGTAAATTACAACAAAATGGAACTCCTGTAAATTGGGACTAAAGTGCATCTTAATAAAATGAGCTCCTTCCCAGTCAATCTTGGCGGTGATCTCATCAGACCTGCCTCTACTGCAAAGAATCTAGGTGTCATTTTTGATTCCTCCCTTTCTTATTCCACCCACATAAATCACATTAAGAAACATTCTTACTTTCACCTCCGTAATA
Source organism: Erpetoichthys calabaricus (assembly GCF_900747795.2). Lineage (NCBI taxonomy): Eukaryota > Metazoa > Chordata > Cladistia > Polypteriformes > Polypteridae > Erpetoichthys > Erpetoichthys calabaricus. The sequence continues at coordinate 108,494,371 of NC_041399.2, read as the reverse complement.
TATCCCGTGTTCGCTCCTTCCTCTCCTTTTCTAACACTGAGAAACTTGTCCATGCTTTTATCACATCCCGCATCAATTATTGTAATTCCCTACTAGCAGGTGCCCCTTCTACCTTATATCACAGCTCCAGCTTATTCAAAACTCGGCTGCAAGAGTCCTTACACGGACCAACAGCAGCGAGCACATAACACCCGTCCTGCTTCGCCTTCACTGGCTCCCTGTGTCCTACAGAACTGAATATAAAATTTTACTAATAACCTACAAAGCCTTAAACAACCTTGATTCTGGCAGTCTTGTTGTGCCCCACACTAATCTACACTCCGTGGGTGACAGGGCCTTCAGCTGTATAGTGCCCAGACTCTGGAATGACCTACCGAAATTAATTAGATCAACTGACTCCAAGAATTCTTTTAAAAAAACAACTCAAAACTCATCTGTTCAGGAAGGCTTTTAGTGCTACCTGACTTTATTACCCTTCTTTTAGTTTACCTCTGTCAAGATGCTCATGTAACCTGTGTGTGTGCTAGACCATAAATTATATTGTCTGTTAGGCTTTTCTGTGAATTTATTATCTTTTCTTTATTTATCTGGTTTAGTACAATGCCATGTACTGTATACCCTGCCATTCTTTCTTAAACTCTGAAGTGCCTTGAGCATTGGAAAGGCACTATATAAATAAAATGTATTATTGTTATTACTTTCAGTTAATAAAATATTCGGCAGAAGTGTGTAAAGAAGCGCTACTGTTGCGCCTTTATACAAATGGCAATATACCTTTAAAATGCCTCGCTGTGTCTTTGTGAGTGGTCTTTTTTATCTTTAGCAAAGTTTGAAGTTTCCATTCTGTTTAGTTGTTCTGGTATGTACTTGAAATGAACTTTGTCATTTGTCACAATATAATAATACAGTATGTATATGAGTTTCTATAAAAAGCCACATTTCCCCTTGAGGACAGATAAAGATTGATTAATCAGTCTGTCTATCTGTCTGTTCCAAATGTCAAGTATAATGTTAATTATCTTTATATTATTATTTGTTACTCAATGAGTTTGCTGTGTGTTTTAATGTAACTTTTGAATTTATGTACTGGACTTTAGGAGGGGCTCACAAGCTGATCTAAAAGCCCATCTATAGCACAGGCAAACAAAGAACCTACAAAAGGAGATAACTGGCAAAATAAGCAAGAATTGCAACTGTGAATAGAACAATACACAAAAATGAGAATAAAATGAATAAATAAACAAACAAAGCCTAAGCTTTAAGGTTTACATATACAACAGAGTACATTAATTACTACCCCAACAATTACTGCTTCCATTTAAACACTCTTTCTCCAAATTCTACCTTCAGGTTAGTGTTAAAGCATAGTCTGAAGATAAATGCACAGTGGTCATACAGTGAACTAAAAAATAATTTGAAGGAAAGACAAAGATGAATGGTAAGAGCCTTCTGTAGAATTTCGACTTGACACTATTGCCACAAATAATTAAAAAAATAAAAATTTCATCTAATTCATTGAGCACTTTTGCCTTAATCATCAAGAAGATGAAGTTACACCATACCACTAAGGTCCTACCTTGAAAGGGGTGTGTTATTTTCCTCAATCACATTAGCAAAGGTGCTCACATTTGTGTAAAGATGGCAAAAAATGTCTTTCCTTATAAATAAAATATCCTGCCTGGAGTTTATTAGAGATCCTGTATTTCAAGCTATATTAAGAGAATAAGGTTGTGTATCCAATCTCACTGCAGTAAGACACACAACTTTTTGGTGATAATGCAAAGTTTAGTGCATGACACAGAATGAATATTGGCCATCATCTATGGAAAGTATCTACGTTTTCATGTATGGTATTGGCAGTATCATTCAGTCTCTTTAGCAAGGATTAAGAAAAGTATCAAGAATAAAAGGAAAGTGAACGGAGAATATACATGCAAAAGACTTCAAGAAAATTTGTTTTCCTCCCAGTATAAAGGTAATTAATGCCGGAATAAAAAATAAAATGCATCTTTCAACCTGGCAAGCCTTAGGATCAGTGTATCAGTGAAGGAGTTCTAGAATGAACTCAAATCTAATAAAACCTGACAATTCTTTGAAATATATGGTCCATAAAAAAAAAAAAAGAACATCAAAGCAACTTTACTGAAGTGGCATAAATCTGTCATGAAAGATATAAACAGATCACATACAAGTAATGTATCATATTATTTGAACAATTCCCCAAGACATGTAACACTAGAATATCTGAAGCCTACGAAAAAAGTCGTAGTGCTGGGCCACTTTAAATTCCTTCACACCTCATCTTCAGCATCTTTGTTTAGCAAATGTGTCAATCAGCACAAGCAGCAACCAGCCTGCTTTTCCATCCCAAACTGACTGAGCTGAAGCTCTCGAGTTCAATTCTGTTTATCTGGGTGTTCGGTGTTTGGAATTGTATAGGTTTAATAATATATCATTATTTGGAATACATACATTTCATGTGTGTTCCGCGTCTACAGTGATCTCAGTAAATGTAGGAAATGCGAGGCAGAAAATGTTGAACACAACTAAAACAGAAACCTTTTTAATGTTATAGTAATAATGACAAAATGCTGACGTGAAGTGTACAGTATAATATATGAAGACTGAAGTCCAGATATCAAGTAAACAATTTCGCAAAAGGTTTAATGAAACAAGTGTGCTTTTATTCAAGAATATAACCAAAGAAAAAGAAATTCAATTTACATGTTGCCATCAATGTGTAAAAACCCAAGCCCAAATACCAATCAAAGTCAAAATGTCTGCATGGCTGGTGCAGAAGTAAGAACTGCTGTCTCATAATGAAAAGGTTGTAGGTTTGAGCCTGGGTTCTTTCCCGTTTTGAGTAGTGAACTGCTATTATTATTACTATTACATAATAAAAACTTATTTGAGTCTGTAAAACCCGGTGTAAATTTTTGCTACCTGTAAAAGATATTGCTGAAGGGATATAAACAGACACACACATGCTGGTGAATCATGTCTTCTTGGTATCTTGTTGTTACTTGAATTTTTTTGTTCAGTTTTATTCTTGTTTCGTTATACCTTTGCAAAAGTGTTTATATTCCAGTAACCACTTGAAAGACATCAAATCTGTCTCTGCCTCTCTCGCGCATGCACACACATCCATGCACGAAATGACAGTTATTTGAAAACGCTATGTCATTTGAACATTTTTTTTTCTTCCCCGATCTTGCCCAGTCTCCACGTTATGGCGCATGGTACTGAGAATGCAGACAGACAGCTTCTTTTTGGACATATACCCCGTCAGCATGGCACTGCCAGATCTAAACATTAGCGTAGATAATTGCTCGCGTACTAAAGTGACTTTAGCTGCAGGTGGAAGACCCACTTTATTTATGGTGCCAAGCAAAGTTGTGTGGCGGTGTAGCAGTCTATTAGCAACATGAAAAAGTTGTCTACTGTATTGTTATGGTTCTACAGTACCTTTGTCCAAAAATGGCTACATAAGCTTTTTGACCTCAGTCTCAAACTTTTTCTCCCATGGGATGACTGGGATCTTTTCCTAAATAAGGAGTAGCATTGCACATGTGCTTTGTCTCCCAATCTGCTGCAATCCAAAACTTTATGCCAAATTTGTCAGGCTTGGTTGAGATGTATTACAAGGAAGGACACCGGACCTTAGTTGGAAACAGTTGCTCATCAACAGTAATATGTTGCCTTGGGTTGTAACACAAAACACAGTTCTCAACAAAACATTGCCAGTTGACTGAGATCACAGTAAATCTGTCATTTTTCACACGTTTTGCATAGGTTTTTTTGACAGCAATGTGTAAATGCCACATGATAGTCTGATAGCGGTTATGGGACATTGTATCTTTGATTGCCGGTACAACAAAAAGTTCTGAGCAGGCATCAACCACAGCACCAACTGTGGTCATCCCTGCTCTTGTGAAAAGAATGGAGATAAATGCCATCAACTCAGAAAGGGAGAGGCAAGTTCGTTGTACCATGTGAACGTGACCGACAGAATAAATCTGAGTAATTAAAAAAAAAAAAAAAAAGCGCTAACTTTTACAAATAGCCAAAATGTACACTGGGTGTTAATGACTCAAATCAAATATAAGATTTTGTTATGTAATAGTAATAATAAAAGCAGATAGCAGTTCACTACTCAAAATGGGGAAGAGCCCAGGATCGAACCCTGCAACCTTTTGATTATGAGGAAGTAGTTCTTACCTCTTCACCAGCCAAGCAGACATGTTGATTTTGTGTCGATTTGATATTTGAGCTTGGGTTTTTACTTATTGGAGGCAACATTTAAATTGAATGATTTTCTTTTATTATATTCTTGAATATAAGCACACTTGTTATACCTTTTGCAAAAGTGTTCATTTGATATTTGGACTTTAGTCTTCACACATTATACACTTCACATCAGCATTTTGTCATTTATTACTATAACATTAAAAAGGTTTCTGTTTTAGTTATGTGTTCAACATTTCCTGCGTCGCATTTCCTATCATCTAACATTTACACAGATCGTTGTAGACGTGAAACACACATGAAATGTATGTATTCCAAATAACAATATATTATTTACTCTATACAATTCCAGGCACCTCACACCCAGATAAACTTCAGCTGCATTGGTGGGGGATGGGATAGCAGATTGTTTGTGCTGACTGACACATTTCCAAAACAAAGACACTGACTAAGAGATAGCCAAGAAATTAAAGGTGGCTCGGCATTACGACTTTTTTCGTAGGCTTCAGGGTTTCTAGAAAAAGGTTTTTCCAACAGATATTAATGAGAAATATTTAAATAGTAATTCATACAAAAAAGTTAAGTATTTTTGTTTTAGTTAAATATATTTAGGGGCATACAAATTGTCTTTAAAGCAGTCCAGTCTGAAGGTTGTTTTTTTTTTTTTTTTTTTGTCCAAGCTATCATTTAGGGCAAATTCTGAGTATTAGATTAATTAAGCAAATATGTCGAGGTCTTAAACATAGGGTTATGTTTCTAAGACAAAAGTGTGAGGGATGTGTGACAAGTTACTAAGTAGCTTTATTGAGGTGTATGTATTTATATATATTTTATTTTCCAACAGAAATATTCTGCTGCATCCCTCTGCAGTATTACAGCAGAAGTGCTTAAGGTAATTAATGCTACAGAAGATCTCATTGAAGAAGCTGATGGTAACAGTGAATTCTCCACAGAGCTACAAAAAAGTCAACTAATTCCTGAAGGAACAGACACAGGAAAACTTGATGAACATCTTACCAAGCTAGAGGAAAATGTAAGACTATACAAAGATATGTCAAAGTAATCATTTATTTTTTGCCGCAGGCTTGTTCCACAGAATGACATTTACGAGAAAGTACACTGTAAGATGTCACAATGATTTCAGTAAAGATACCCTTTTTTTTTTTTTTTAAATACCTAGTTCTAAATACATTAATATTATACTTGCAAACACGTCCCATTTACTCCACAAAATTCAAACACCCTAGAAATGTTGTCCTTAGCAACATGCAGTTCATGAACCATTGAATGTGGGAGCCAGAGTTTGGGCAATTCGGACAGAACTTCATATTATTGCATGAAATAGCACCAGTGGTGGCATTTGATAATTTTAGGAAATGTTAAAATTGCTATTAATCATCTCATTATTAAATGAACTTGAATTAATGTCTACCAATAAGAAACAGTAAAACATTACCAACCTTATCCTTGCCCAGTGGCCGAATCTCACTCCTTAGGGTATGTAAAATATAACATCACAAAATATAATAGGTAGTGATGAGCAATATGGCTGAGCTTCCATTCGTATTCAGTTTTGCAAAATTGGCAGTAAAATTTATTTCAACTGTGATTTGCAATCCACATTACTAACCGAGAATGCTAAACCGGATGGACGCAGGGACATCCGGCCATGGGCCGTAGCCGCAAAAAGACGTACTGCGCAGGCGCCCCAAGAAATGAGGCGCCGCGACCACAGAAAAGCCGCGACCACAGAAAAAAGGAGTGAGCACAGAAAAAAGGAGTCAAAGAAATGAGGCGCCGCGACCACAGAAAAAAGGAGTCAAACGCAGGCGCCGCACACAGCGCCGCACGAAAGCCATTGCACACGAAACTAGCACACAAAAAAAAAGAAGCCGCTCCCGCCCCACAAATCCCAACCTATCCCAACCCCACAAGCAACGGATGGGACACACACAAAGAGGAGGATTCAACAAGCCCCTGGCACACAAAAAGAAAGAACACGCTCGCGCCCCACCAATCCCACCAGACCCTCCAAGCCCATTAGAGATGAAACGGGACAGACTACGGACATGGCACACGAAACGTTCACAACGACGACGATTCAGACCCACAAACACACTAACATCAATAAGAAGTGACACCCAAAGCCCCATTTCTAAAGGAACCGTCCGCAGACACCTGCTAAACGATTGTGCCACTTGCGTTCAATAATGAGTCCACTATTGAGGAAAATTCATTGGGATTAATGAATGTCATTTGCAATCATTGTCATTCACTTAACTTCCCTGAAGAAACAACTGACAATACAAGTGATGAATTTACACGTTGTTGTCAAAAGGGTCAGATTAGACTGCCTCCTTTACATTCATATCCTGAATATCTACAGAAGCTTCTAACTAACGATGTACCTGAAAGTAAAAACTTTATGAACTGCATTAGATCCTACAATAGTTCATTTGCTTTTGCATCTACCGGAGTAAATATCAGGCCACCAAAAGGCAATGGCCCATACTGCTTTCGCATATGTGGACAAATATTGCATCGCATTGGAACAGTGCACCCTGAAACAAATCAACAATGCAAATATGCACAAATCTACACACAAAGCCCCATTTCTAAATGAACCGTCCGTATTAAACATACGTCATCTCAACACGTTCACACTATGCAGCATAGGTGGATCTCATTACAATAAGGCACTATTAACCATTCAACCGCAGAAAAGGCTCCATATTAACAGTGAGTGCGATCCTCCTTATTACTTATCTATATTTATCACGCTCAAGAACAAACAAGTCATGAATTCACGATCACGGGTACAAAATGATACGGCTCGGATAACGGGACCAAACACAATTCACACTATGCAGCATAGGTGGATCTCATTACAATGAGGCACTATTAACCGTTCAACCGCAGAAAAGGCTCCATATTAACCGTGAGTACGATCCTCCTTATTACTTATCCATATTTATCACTCTCAAGAACAAACAAGTCATGAATTCACGATCACGGGTACAAAACGATACGGCTCGGATAACGGGACCAAACACAATTCACACTATGCACCATAGGTGGATCTCATTACAATGAGGCACTATTAACCGTTCAACCGCAGAAAAGGCTCCATATTAACAGTGAGTGCGATCCTCCTTATTACTTATCTATATTTATCACGCTCAAGAACAAACAAGTCATGAATTCACGATCACGGGTACAAAATGATACGGCTCGGATAACGGGACCAAACACAATTCACACTATGCAGCATAGGTGGATCTCATTACAATGAGGCACTATTTACCGTTCAACCGCAGAAAAGGCTCCATATTAACAGTGAGTGCGATCCTCCTTATTACTTATCCATATTTCTAACGCTGAAGAACAAACAATTCATGAATTCACGATCACGGGTACAAACCGATACGGCTCGAGTAACGGGACCAAACACACGAACCCGCATGAAAAAAAAAAATACACGTCGGCTCCAACGCGCTTCTGAAACTCTGGAAGAAAAAATGTCTCGGCTCCAAAAACGCAAAGCTCAACTAACACAGTTACAGAAACGAACCCAAATGGACAGACACACTGAACGTGGACGCATGCAGCGCGCGTCTCACAGTACTGCATCGAAACAGGCACGGCTTCAAAACGAAACACCTCCCGTCTCAGACATACAGAAACGGCAGCGAGGGGACAAAATAAATAAACGCAGACGTCTACACCGCGCATCTCAAATGCCGGAAAACAAGCAGGCAAGGCTCCAAAAAGAGAAAGCTCAACTGACCGACATACAAAAACGGGCAAGGCTCAATACAAACAATGCACGCTGTAAACTACAACGGGCTTCTCACACCTCACAGGCAAATCGATTACAGCTCCAAAACAACACGTCCCAAATACTGGACATACAACGACGCGCCTCTCAAACGGCACAAGCAAAACATACACGTCACGGACATCAACAACAGACACCTGCTAAACGATTGCGCCAGTTAGCTGACAACGCGTTCAATAATGAGTCCACTATTCAGGAAAATTCATTAGGATTAATGAATGTCATTTGCAATCATTATCATTCACTTAACTTCCCTGAAGAAACAACTGGCAATACAAGTAATGAATTTACACGTTGTTATCAAAACGGTCAAATTAGACTGCCTCCTTTACATTCATATCCTGAATATCTACAGAAGCTTCTAACTAACGATGTACCTGAAAGTGAAATCTTTATGAACTGCATTAGATCCTACAAATCGATATCCACTATGAACATTAACAGTGGCACTGCACATGACATCCGTCTTGCAAAACTGTTAATTATTGATGAATGTACAATGGCATCCACTCACTTACTCAACACCATTCATAAACTTCTACAAACGTTTATGAATAATAATCTTCCCTTTGGAGGAAAGGTACTTTTATTACGAGGAGATTTTAGACAGTGCTTAGCTATTGTTCCACATTCCATGCGCTCAGCTATTGTTCAGTGCACCTTAAAATACGCAGACAATTGGCATTGCTTTCAAAAGATACAGTTAGTACAAAACATGCGATGTCCACATCCAGATCATAACAATTGGTTATTACAACTGGGAGATGGTACACTCACCAATACAGATAGACTTCACCCAGATATTATTACAATTCCTCAAGCCTTTATCTGCGCCGACTTAGTTACAGACAGATTTGGAACAGCAATCTCATTAGACCAAATGCCCCTTTTAACACAACGCACTATATTATGTCCAAAAAATATTAATGTGGAAAACATAAATACCCAAGTCATTGCATTACTTCCTGGAGAGACACAACTCTTTCTAAGCTCTGACAAACTTGACTCTGATCACGACAATAACCATCTTCATTGACCTCACAAGTTCTGACCTGGAATTACCTTTTACACTTAAACGGCGTGTACAAAGAAATTTTCCAATAAACCTTTACACTATGCCACACACTTTATTGTTTGCTTTCTATTTGCATCATCTACACCTTCACACTATTCTATATCTCATTCATACATCACGCTCTTTCTCATTCCCAACACCAGGGGTTGGTGAGCGAAGCCCCCTAGTTGAAGAACTAACTAAAAGGAGGGTTTTTGGGGAATTTTAAAAGATTTTTTGGTGGGGTGGTAGAAAGAAAGGAAGAAAGAAAGAAAAACATTTCTCCTTTTGGACCCCTAAATGTCTTACAAAAGAGTCCAAATAAAAATGAATAATAAATAGTAGAAAGGTTTCTTTTGGAAGTTCAACATGGTTAAACACCACACATGAAGACACAAAAAGACACACTCCTAGTCAAAAGCTGTAATCCAGTTAGGCAAGTGAATTATCCAGTTTAGTTGAGAACGCTATAGTTGCAGTTGTAGACATGATCCTGCTTTTGCCAGTGCTATTCCAACTTTATGTGTACTGATCAAGGCATCCTCCAGTGCTGTCCTGCTGTGTGATGGGAACTGAAATCCTGCACTAGGCATGGCTGCAAGGTTGCAGATTAGATGAAAATAGTTTTTTTTTTTTCCTTTTTTTCTTTCTTGCAGATTAATTTTTCCTCAAATCACGGACTCATTACTAATAGGCTAAATTTAGTTAAGACTCCGTTGCCAGGATGGAAGGCAGATTCTTTGTTATTTACAGTACAGTTTATCATGTTGTCCCAGTAAAATAAATCAATCTTCATCTCTGCTTCCCAAAGCAATGAGTGCAAATCAGAGGTCAATATCATATATTTTAGAAGTGGAAGTTATCAATTTTTACTTGTTTTACAATCAATGCAGTGCAAATATTTGGCAGTTGTCAAGAACTGAAGAGTGTTAAAACTCATTTGACATGGTTCAGATTTATGCAAATATAATAGGAGCAGGACGATGCCTTAAAATGCAAATAATCATGCAGTAGACAAGATACAGCATGTTTCACACTAACAGTATTCTGTTAATGATGTTTAGCATAGAGCAGTGCTTCCCAAACTTGGTCCTGTAGACCCCATGTGGCTGCAGGTTTTTGTTCCAACCAGCTTCTGTTTTTAATTGGACTATTGGATTAAGTGATGTTTTATTTCCTTTCATCCTACACTTGCACAGATCGTTTTAGACACGGAACACAAATGAAATGCATGTGTTCCAAATAACGATATATTATTTACCCTATACAACTCCGGGCACCTCACACACAAAGAGCCTTGAGCTGGGAGAACTTTTTGCCCAAGTTAAGCTGCAGCAGTGGGGGAATGGGATAGCAGGCTGCTTGTGCTGATCGACTCATTTGCAAAACAAAAGATGCTGATAGAGAGGTGCGAAGGAGTTTAAGGTGGCCTGGGATTACAAATTTTTTTTGTAGGCTTTAGGGATTCTATTGTTAATGTTCCCTTAATACTGATCAAGCATTCTGTTGTGAAGAGTTGATCAAGTGACATACTGGTAAAAATTTTGCACTGTTTTGTTCAGTGAACAAAGGTTAAAATTACCCAAAAAAACTGCAGTGTCGGGAGACTGTTATTCAAGTCCCTGTTTCACTCTGGAGATGGTTTTAGTAGCTTCACTTGCCCACACCCTTAGATGAATACAGACGATCATAATGAAAACGTGTATACATTCTCTGGACATTTTAAGAAGATGCAAGACGAACAGAAGTTCCACATCCTTCATGTGCACTTTTTCTCTTGCAATCACAAACTGTGGGTAGGTGCAAGGTTCTCTTTTGACATTCTTAAAAGACAGATTTGAGTGTATCGGCAAAATAATAAGACTTGGCCATGGATGATAGACACTAGTGAAATGCTTTATTGAATACTGTAAACAATAGGCAGCAACTCTACACAAATGAGAGAACTGCTTCAGCATTTACCAAGAAACCCAATATGCTGTGGGCTATGGTGCATGGCATTGAGAAAGCAGACGAGAAAGCCAAGCCAGTAATACTTATACATGATTATTTATTTATGAATTTTAATTTAGCAGTTTATTTCTAGATTAAAGGCATGCTGTAATAGTGTTTCAGCTCTATAATCCACTTTATCCTATGCCTTGGCTTGTAAACTTATTTTTCAATATGGTAAAGAATATACAGTACAATATATAACTGACTTTTACTAATTTCTTTAAATGTTGCTGCTCTTTCCCATCTTTTTCGGTGAGTGAAAAATGTAAAACTATGAGTCCTACCTTTAATGCCATCTATCCATTTATAAAATGATTAAAAACAAACTTCATCTAGCATCTTCAGAGCATATACAATCAAAGAGCTTTTACCATTTAAATTCAGATCAAAAAGCAGGACGCATAGTGGAAACAAACAGGCATTACTATGTGAGCATTACTAAATGAGACAGTTCACAGGTTGTTTTTAACATGCCTTCTTTCTGAGTCGCCTTGAAAGACTCTGAAGCCATTAACTGATATATAGTAAGAAAGTGCTAATTACAAGCTCAGCCAGCTGTATGAGACTCACACAGGCATGGTTTAAAATTATCCTAATTTAATATCTTGCCATTTATTTGTAATAATAACTTGGCAGTTCCATTAAAATATAAATGAACATTATTTTTTGAAGAAGGATTATTCAAGGAAATTTGCCTTCTATACATAGCTGGACATGCAAGATCTTTGATCAGTGTGTATTTTTTTTTGTATTTTTTTTTTTTGGTTTGGCTTTTCAAAGCTGTTGTACTAATTTCCAAAGTTATTGATTCTATTATATTTATACATTTTTTGCCAGCATATAATATTATATCTAAAATATTTTACAACATAAAACTCAGAATCTTATATATTTCACTGTTAGACTCTAATTTTTGGGGATGTTTTGTCCCAAATATTTCTTTAGCATCTGCTTCTTATTTACACATTTATTCCTCAGAGATGGTGTTGGTCTTTATATCCTACAATACTAAACATTGATATACTGTATAAAAATGGTTATAAACCCACAGATTTTCGTACCTGACAGCCTATTAACCTATTTACTGCAATGAACCTTAGCCATTACACAACTTGCAAACTGCAACTGTTATTTTTATTGATTTGTTTAGGTTTATTTAACTGCTAGCACTGTGTATGGTCTTGAAGGACATTTGGGAGAACTAGAAGAATGTGCCCGAAGCATCAATACAATTACCACTGAAAATGAGCTTGCACATCTTGAAGATCAAGTAGCAACTGCTGCAGCTAAAGTTCATCAAGCGGAGATACAGGTACATTTTAAAGATATGATGGGTTAACTCAGATACTCTCACAGTTGTTGTAGTGTGTGTTTTACAAAGAGCTTTTGCCTGTCGAATTACTTAGGCCTGTAATAAAAGTAATATGACTACTGAAGTGGAGAACATGTACAAGTAAATTATGAGTAAAAGAATGAGAATGTAAGGCATGACTTGAATGTAGATTGTTCCTAAAATATTGGATGATCTGTAATAAATCTGCAATGAGGAACTAAAAATGTTTGCATGACTAGTGTATAAAGTATGTAGGCCTATGCCTTCAGAGACTAAATGCTATAATTGCAGCAAAGAGTAGCTTGGTCAAATATGTGAGCGCTGAAGTTTTTCTTTATGAAAGTCTTAATTCTGAAGAGAGTATTTGATTTTCCAGTTCTAAAAATGAAATAGTTTTATACAGACATTAACTCGCAAGCCACATATGAAATGGACATATCAACAGCTGTAATGTCATCTAGTAATCAATACTGTATATTTCAGTAATTGTTGTACGTCTTAACAATTGACTGATACTAGCCATTTCATTTAGAAAATTGGTAAATAATGGTTTACCAAGCTATCTATTTCAGTGGTTTGCTAACTCAGTCTTGGGGACCCACTATGGATGCATGTTTTTGTTCCAACCACATTTCTTATCGGTGATAATCACTGATCTCATTTATTTAGCTCGTCTTTTTCTCTCTCCTATTATTCTGCATTCAGGGAAGCACAGCAGTATCATTTTTGCATATTTAGAAATATTTCCTTTTGCTATCGCTTTAAATGCTTAATTACTTTTTTTTCCTATAATTTTGACCTTTTTCTGTGTAGTTTGCTCCCTTTATTGTATCCTGATAATGGCAATTAAAAAGAACCAGCGCAAAAACCCGGGCAAATATGAAAAGCTGCAACTACTTCAGTGGAAGACCCACTAATTAGTAAATAATGAATTAAAAAACAAGAACACGTGGAAAAGCAGAATGAAGATCAGGATGAAAAAATTAAGAAGTAAAAAGAAACTGCTTAGAATATTTTAGTAAAAATTTACCAAACTTAGTTTTATAATTTCTGCTTTGCCCCCCACACACAGAAACTGGGAAATAACAGCTCACTTAATTAGGTTAGGAGTCCAATTAAAAACAAAAGTTGGTTGGTACAAAAACCTGCAGCCACAACAGGACCAAGTTTGGGAACCACTGCTCAATCTGTAGTGATAAGCGAAACAGCACAGTTTCTAGAATACTAAATTTTTTTTTGCAGGGGACTTTGCAATTGCTGAGAGGGGGCAAAAAAAGAATATTGCTCCCTAAAGCTGTTTTGACACTTCAATATTTACCTTTGCCATTTTCCACATCTATATAATTCAGGTAATCACCTGCACATCAGGAAAATCAATTCTATGTATGCCTCTCATTCACATTCCCACAGAGGAGCACACTGTGTTTTTTAAAAATGTAACACACTGTGTATTTTCTAACACAATGACAAACCAAAATGCACCATCATACCTATTACTGTTTTTTGTCCACAGGAAAACTAATTATACTTAAAGCCTGGTGCCCCCTGCTAGGTCAACTATTACCTAACAACTGCCCTTTCTGGTTTCTTGAATCCTGCAAATAAGCTGCATGATATGTACACTCCATGTGCAGGGGAGCTTTGAGATTATTTTCTGTCAGCAATACACCTTTAGAAATGTGATCGCCAAAATTACATCAGCAAAACAACCACAAAACATGGTGGAGTTCAGTAGTTTTTTTTTTTCTCCACATTAGAGATTAAAATACTAAATTAATTTGAATACTAAATGACAGACGCATGCAGATTTAATGCATTAACTATGAATGCTGTGAATTTTGGTTCATACAAATCATTTTGCTCATTACTGTGTGTGTGTGTATATATATAATATATGTGTATATATGTATATGTATATATGTGTATATATGTATATATGTGTGTATATATATATATATATATATATATATATATATATATATACATACAGTGGAACCTCTAGATACGAGTTTAATTCGTTCCAGCACTGAGCTTGTATAGCGAATTTCTCGTATCTAGAACAAACTTCCCCATTGAAAAAAATGGAAATCCAGTTAATCCGTTCCGCACCCCAAATATATTAACATAAAAATCAATTTTCCTAACAAATAACACTGATAAATTATATATACTGTAGTCTACCTTTAATAAATAACACTGGTAAATAATATGACTGATTATTAAAAGAATCAAAACAGGTGTCTAAAGTGCAGTAGAGCATTCAATAAATCTTTAAATAAATAATCCTTAAAACAGTTGTGAAGTGGAGGTTTAAAATACACAAGATGACAATCCCCGGTGTTTCTTCTCTGTTAGCGTCTCACCTGCGGGCTCTGCAACAGGCGAGACACTCTTAATGCAGCTGACCTTCTCTACACCGTCCTGCTTCAGCTGTTTGGCTCGTCTGTTCAGCTACACGCGAGCCTGCACTCACTCGCTCTCCCGCACCGACTTCCTGCCTGCTCGCGCTCGCGCGCACGCGCTCTCTCTCTCTCTCTCTCTCTCTCTCTCTCTCTCTCTCTCTCTCTCTCTCTCTCCCTTAACCAGCTCGCGCTTCTCTATATATGCGGGGAGGACATGGCAGCTGCAGCCCATCAGCCACAGGAACAATCATGGATGTGAGCAGTTTCCCACCTGTGCACTTAAGTGAGAAACGCAGACACCGCAGATCGCGGCTCGCAACTGCTACCACGCCCCCTCGCTAAGCCGCGAGCTATACCCACAGCCTGGGTCGTGGCTCGTTACGCGAGCCAATGCTAGCATTAAATCTGAATTTTTCGCTCATACTTTCCTCGTATTTTGAATTTCTCGTATACGGAGGTGATCGTATCTCGAGGTTCCACTGTATATATATATACAGTAATCCCTCACTTATCGCGGGAGATAGGTTCCAAGGCCAACCGCGATAACTGAATTTCCGCGAAGTAGGGACACCATATTTAATTAATTATTTAACGTGTATTTGGACGTTTTTAAACACCCTAATTTTTAAACCCTCCCTGTATTGTTTACAACCCACCCTTTACTCTATTAATAACAGGGACAACTGCTAAACAATATGAAATCAGTAGATTACACTTACTGTATAGCGAAGTACACGTAGCAGCTTGTAGGCGGTCATGACGTCGTCGACCTTGTTGCAAAGATTTCTAAAGCAGATTCTATCCAGACTACTGCCTTATCACGTCCACTTGCAACTCGTTTTGCGCCCTGGTTAAAGGACACTGCAGCCGTAGATCTTATATGCTTTCCTCCTTTTTAAATAAAAAGAATCGTGGACTCATTGAAACTTTTACCTTTTCTGCAATCATTTGCATCTTCTGTTGGCGCTTGGACACGGCCCCTGAAGCAGTAGCACGTTAGTGCTGAATGAGTGAGATGAGACTTCCTGGTTAATGCAACACTCTGTCGCTGAGCCAATCAGCAGCACACAGGAACTTAACTGCGTGCTCTGATTGGGTAGCTTCTCAGCCATCCACCAATAGCATCTCTTGTATGAAATCAACTGGGCAAACCAACTGAGGAAGCAAGTACCAGAAGTAAAAAGACCCATTGTCCGCAGAAACCCGCGAAGCAGCAAAAAATCCGCGTTATATATTTAGATATGCTTACATATAAAATCCGCTAAGTCGTGAATCCGCGAAAAGTGAACCGCGAAGTAGCGAGGGATTACTGTATGTATATGTGTATATGTGTATATATATATATATGTATGTATATATATTGCAGCAGTAGAGGCGTATGTCTAACTCTTGAACCTTCAGGTACCACTCCAAACACCAGGTAAAAGCACAAGACTTCTTTATTTTACAATTATCACGTGCACAAAGCACCCTTCACTCCACACTACTCATATACTAAACAATACTCCATTTACTAATACAATTACCAATCCTCCTCTCCCAGACACTTCGCCACCCTACCTCCCAGCTCAGCTCAGTGTACTGGGCTTTCTCAGAGTCTTTTATACCCCCTGACCCGGAGGTGTTCCTGCCCAACAATCCACATATCCTTATTTCTTCCGGATCAGGGTAAACAGTCCTTATCTTCACCCTGGAAACACGTCGTTTCTTCCTGTCCCGGGATTATGACGCACTTCCGGGTTATAGGGCATATATGAGTCCACAGGCCTCCCGACAGTGACTCCCAGTGGTCCCCAGGGTATCCAGCAGGGCTGTGTATAAAAACTACATAGTCCATGAGGCCCTGCTGGAATTCGGGGCCTGTCCATGCTGTTGGGAGAGCTCCTCCTAGCAGCCTGGGGAAGAGGGCCGGAATATGAAGCCGGCAATCCATCACAATATATATATATATATATCTACATGCTGTCAAATAAACAAACCACACGCCGTGGCGCAACGTTAGGGGCATCGCCTCTGACGCTGACGTCCGAGGTTCGATTCCCGAAAGGGAGTGCAGTGGAGTGTGTACACCTGATGAGCCCAGAATGAGGGCGAAACACGTGTCGTGTACTCTTTGCATTTATTTGACAGTAAACTATTTCAGCCATTCTATGATCTACTCTTCACAAACTGAGGGCACCGTGGCGGATGTTAGCAGATTGCTGGCCAACCACAAAGCGTTACCTGGTAGGTAACCACCCACACTATCAGATTGTGACACAGACTTCGAATGCCGTGAATATATATATATATATATATATGTATGTATGTGTATATATATATATGTATGTATGTGTATATATATATATGTATGTATGTGTATATATATATATGTATGTATGTGTATATATATATATGTATGTATGTGTATATATATATATATATGTATGTATGTGTATATATATATATATATATATGTATGTATGTGTATATATATATATATATATGTATGTATGTGTATATATATATATATATATGTATGTATGTGTATATATATATATATGTATGTATGTGTATATATATATATGTATGTATGTGTATATATATATATGTATGTATGTGTATATATGTATGTGTATATATGTATGTGTATATATATGTATGTATGTGTATGTGTATGTGTATGTGTATATGTGTATGTGTATATGTGTGTGTTTATATGTATATATATGTTTATATGTATATGTATATATGTATGTATATATACGTGTATATATATGTATGTATATGTATATATGTATGTATATACAGTGATCCCTCGCTATATCGCGTTTCGCCTTTCGCGGCTTCACTCCATCGCGGATTTTATATGTAAGCATATTTAAATATATATCGCGGATGTTTTGCTGGTTTGCGGATTTCTGCGGACAATGGGTCTTTTAATTTCTGGTACATGCTTCCTCAGTTGGTTTGCCCAGTTGATTTCATACAAGGGACGCTATTGGCAGATGGCTGAGAAGCTACCCAACTTACTTTTCTTTGTCTCTCTCTTGCGCTGACTTTTTCTGATCCTGACGTAGGGGGATTGAGCAGGGGGGCTGTTCGCACACCTAGACGATACGGACGCTCGTCTAAAAATGCTGAAAGATTATCTTCACGTTGGCTACCTTCTGTGCAGCTGCTTCGTGAAGCGACAAGCTGCACGGTGCTTCGCATACTTAAAAGCACGAAGGGCACGTATTGATTTTTTTATCTGTCTCTCTCTCTCTCTCTCTCTCTCTCTGCTCCTGACGGAGGGGGTGTGAGCTGCCGCCTTCAACAGCTTTGTGCCGCGGTGCTTCGCATACTTAAAAGCTTAACAGCGCTATTGATTTGTTTGCTTCTTTGAAGAGGAAGACATGTTTGCATTCTTTTAATTGTGAGACTGAACTGTCATCTCTGTCTTGTCATGGAGCACAGTTTAAACTTTTGAAAAAGAGACAAATGTTTGTTTGCAGTGTTTGAATAACGTTCCTGTCTCTCTACAACCTCCTGTGTTTCTGCGCAAATCTGTGACCCAAGCATGACAATATAAAAATAACCATATAAACATAAGGTTTCTACTTCGCGGATTTTCTTATTTCGCGTGTGGCTCTGGAACGCAACCCCCCGCGATGGAGGAGGGATTACTGTATATATATATATATATATATATATATATATATATATATATATATATATATATATATATATATATATACACACATATATATATATTACACACGCATATATATATATTACACACGCATATATATATATATATATATATATGTGTGCGTGTGTGTATATGTATATACAGTACTGTGCAAAAGTTTTAGGCAGGTGTGAAAAAATGCTGTAAACACAATGCTTTCAGAAATATAATGATTGCATGTTGTAAATTGATAACAATAAACAAAGTGAGCGAACAAAAGAAAAATCTAAATCAAATCAATATTTGGTGTTACTACCTTTTGCCTTCAAACCAGCATCAATTCTTATAGGTACACTTGCACAAAGTCAGGGATTTTGTAGGATTCTAGTCAGGTGTATGATCAACCAATTATACCAGACAGGTGCTAATGATCATCAATGTCACACGTAGGTTGAAACGCAGTCATTAACTGAAACTGAAACAGCTGTGTAGGAGGCTTAAAACTGGGTGAGGAACAGCCAAACTCTGCTACCAAGGTGAGGTTGTGGAAGACAGTTTCATGTCATGGCAAGATTGAGCACAGCAACAAGACACAAGGTAGTTATACTGCATCAGCATGGTCTCTCCCAGACAAAGATTTCAACGCAGACTGGGGTTTCATGATGTGCTGTTCAAGCTCTTTTGAAGAAGCACAAAGAAACGGGCAACGTTGAGGATCATAGACGCAGTGGTCGGCCAAGGAAACTTAGTGCAGCAGATGAAAGACACATCAAGCTTATTACCCTTCGAAATCGGAAGATGTCCAGCAGTGCCATCAGCTCAGAACTGGCAGAAACCAGTGGGACCCAGGTACACTCATTTACTGTCCGGAGAAGTCTGGCCAGACATGGTCTTCATGGAAGAGTTGCAGCCAAAAAGCCATACCTCTAACATGGAAACAAGGCCAAGCGACTCAAGTATGCACAAAAACATAGGAAATGGGGTGCAGAAAAATGGCAGCTGGTGCTCTGGACTGATGAGTCAAAATTTGAAAGATTTTGGCTGTAGCAGAAGGCAGTTTGTTCGTCGAAGGGCTGGAAAGCGGTACAATAATGAGTGTCTGCAGGCCACAGTGAAGCATGGTGGAGGTTCCTTGAACGTTTGGGGCTGCATTTCTGCAAATGGAGTTGGAGATTTGGTCAGGGTTAATGGTTTTCTCAATGCTGAGAAATACAGGCAGATACTTATCCATCATGCAGTACCATCAGGGAGGCATATGATTGGCCCCAAATTTATTCTGCAGCAGGACAACGATCCCAAACATACAGCCAAAGTCATTAAGAACTATCTTCAGCATAAAGAAGAACAAGAAGTCCTGGAAGTGATGGTATGGTCCCCACAGAGCCCTGATCTCAACATCATCGAATATGTCTGGGATTACATGAAGAGACAGAAGGATGTGAGGAAGCCTACATCCACAGAAGATCTGTGGTTAGTTCTCCAAGATGTTTGGAACAACCTACCAACTGAGTTCCTTCAAAAACTGTGTGCAAGTGTACCTAGAAGAATTGATGTTGTTTTGAAGGCAAAGGGTGGTCACACCAAATATTGATTTGATTTAGATTTCTCTTTTGTTCATTCACTGCATTTTGTTGATTGATGAAAATAAATGATTAACACTTCCATTTTTGAAAGCATTCTTTGTTTACAGCATTTTTTCACACCTGCCTAAAACCTTGGCACAGTACTGTGTATGTGTATATATGTATATATATATGTGTATGTGTGTATATATGTATAATATATTTATGTACAGACACAGCAATCAGGCAGGGTTGTGGTCAGGTTAGGGGGGGGGGGGGAGTCCCAAAAGAGTTTAGAAACCTTACTATATATTGTTGATTTCTTTTAATGAAAATATTAATTGTTGTGTTTCTCTTTTTTTCAGCTTTCTGATATTGAGCAAAGGATCTCTGCCCTAAAAATTGCTGGCTTAAATGTAACCCCATGCATGAGATTCACAAAGTTAAAAGAACAAAGGCTTTCTCGTCAGGTAAAATTGGAGTAGATTTATAAAACTTTGCTTAAATTGTTGTTTCTCACTGCTTATAAAACTATATGCAATACTTATAATATGACATATATATCATGACTGATTGATCCCCATGTGGCTGCCACTGTATCCCAAATATCTGATGCCTTAAAAATAACTTCTGTTTATTTAAGTCTAGAAATTAACATAAACCCACACAAATACTTGGAATAGGTAACTGAGCAAATGCATGCTTCAGATATTCTGTAATTTCTTGCGTTTATTTCTGTTACATTTGATTCTTACTCAAAATTTTGTCATGGATTTCTATTTGACCATGTCTTTATTGTAGCTGCATGGTCAAACATTTTTTTTGGGTAATTTATGTTAACACTACTAGGGATTTATTACTTATTTATTCAATTTTTTATAAGGAAAAAAATGTTTCTGGCATTTCTTAATATATGTAATTAAAGTGTGAAACATTAGTGAGAGTAAAGGTATTTGTACTATCAGCAATACAAAGCAAGCCAATGCATTTTTCATCAAACCATTAAAAAAGTGGATGCTCTAAATTGATGTGTTTTCTTAAGGCAGCATGTGGAAAAATAACACACAAATTTCAAAATAGTATTGTAGCGGTCAGGGGCCGCTAAGATTCACACCGTCAAAGATGACGGTGATTTATTTATTTTAATAGCAGAGATCCCAGGAACGTCCCCAGCCTTGGATCGACCCACACACACACTCACACCAGAGACAATAAAGCACACTGGGAATGGCAAACAAATATAATGACCCAAAATAAGTAATGAAATAGTAATACCACCCCTGACCCCTTCGGCGATATTACACATAAACAAAATAAACACAAACACCACACAGCAAAGTCCATATATACGAAACAGGTTGAAAGACGAAAAGTGACCAAGTCCAGCGATCTGTATGTTGAAATGGAGAAGGAAAAATACAGTCCTACCGGTAGTTACTGATGATGTTGATGGTTGATTCAGGAGCGCTCCACTCTTCCGGAAAACCAAATAATCCAACACAGTTCTCAGTGTACAGGTAGACAGACAATCCAGACCCCAACAAACGAATACAGTCCAAGACAAAATGTTTAGAGTTCCAATAACAGCAGGAGAGACGACAAATAACCGCAACAAAAACAAAACAAAACCTCCACTCTCTTTGCCCTCTGCCCTCCTTTTAACTGCCTGTGGCTACCTTTGACCCCAGCAGCCCCAGCAAGGCTGCTGGGAGATGCAGTTCTTAAGTAGCACTGCTACAGTATTGTCAAGAACTGTTTACCACAGTTTAACTTCAAATGTCAAAGAACATATTACAACATGTTACTACATTTGTATGTATTCATTCACAAGTCCTCACACAGAAAAGTACTTCTGCTTCGTTGCGTTTTTGATTTGACAAGAAAAATTATTAAAAAGTAACTGTAGGAGCAAAACTCAAAACTGGCCTGGGCATCCTTCAATGAGTGAGGTGACGAGGTCGGCCCACTCGGCCCTTTATTCAATTTAATTTTCTTAAAATTTGTGATGAGTATTGGGCTCGCTACTTGCTATGAGCCTATGATATGAACTCTATCCAAACTTAATCAGTACACTGTTGTTTAGACACAACTTAAGATTTGATGACATGCTTAGAAATAAAATTTGTGCTTTATAACTTTATTTCATCATACTAATAATCGCAGCTGAAAACCACTAATTATCGCTCACGCTGATGACCAGAGAACAATAAAATGCATAATACATAATCTAAAGTGATTAGTACCGAAGAATTTAAATACTAGATATGAGATAAAATAAATTGCAATAATGTATATGCTAACTGAAATGTAGCAGTATCAAAACAGAAATCGGCAAAAGGCAGTTTTTACCAAATTTTTCACTGCAACATTGTGTACTGACAACCTAAAACAAGTTGGTAACGTAATACGGTATATTATATAGGACTATATAAATCGCAGTACTGGACAGATAATATTAGTAGTTTAGAAAATTAATTTTAATGACAAACAGTAACCAGTACATAAAATTTACTTTATGAAACGGCTGGCCCATGACCAGACCAGAGTCCGTGGCCCACTGGGCATTGCCCAAGTTCCCTAATGGCCAGTCCACCCCTGTGTTGAAGTGTGAAACTGATGATGACTTCCATTTGATTGTTAGAAATCCTTGACAATATTACAATAGCACATGGCAGTATCAAGATACCAATGTAGAGAAGGGATTATTGTTTGTCATGTTAGATACCACTAATTTTTTTGCACAAATCTTAATACACATGAATGGGTGTCAGGCAATTGTACAGTGTTTGGAGATAAACATGCCATATAAAGCAGATTCTAAACTAAGGTAATATTAGTATGTAAGTGATAATACCTACAAACAAACCAATCTAAAACTGTGTTTTTATTGGTTTTGTGAAATGTACAATTTACCTTGATGCATCTGTGATGGGAAACTTTCCACATTTTAGTTGAATAAAAACTGCCTCTTCGGTCCTTTTATGTATGCTGTAAAGGACAAAGGCCTCACGTATAAAACCTTGATTATATTCTATATTAAAATTTAGCTTCCACTTGAAAGGCAAAAATAGCATATGCACAAAAAAAATCTGATTTATAAAACCATATGTATGCCTTGTGCCAAGTTTCTGAATAATTCTCAAATCAACTTCAAACTTTGCACTCATGCATGTGCTTTAAGAGTCTCCCTAGCACCCTCTCTCAGTATCAATATATGGTGTAAAAAACATCTCTTTTGAATATTCACTGTTTAGTCACCATATAAATTTGTCCATATTCCTGAGCGACCTCTTTTTTTTAGTACAAATCAAGGAAGAACAGAGTTGAAAAAAGGCAAAAAAACATCCTAAGTATATTACTCCTTAAAGATGGCATGATGCAGCTTAGGGGTGACTGCAAGATTACTGACTGTTCAGCCAGTTCCCATTGAAAAGAGACTGCCACCAAATACACTACAGTTGATAAAACCTATAACAGCACAGGGATCACGTTATTTCTGCGTTACGGTCTCTGTAATGTGGGCTCCAATTCAGCATACAACTCAAAGAGGATAAATTTAGGAAGTCTAAATCAGCTTATAAGCTGGTGATCATCATGAGCCAAAAAAATTTTGCCATTCCCGAAAACTTGCTTTAGTCTGTCATTAGCAATAACGTCCAAAAGAACTAACAATGCCATTGCTAGTTATATTGTGCGACAAATAGCACATCCTTTGTATAGACAATACAGTGCTACACACTAAAAGAATTTGACATTAAGCATATGCATTACATATTATTACGAAGACTGAAGACAGTTGTAATTAGCTCAAAAACATTGGAACGCACCTGATGAGTCATTGAAATGCATAATAACATGAAATTTTATGTTCACTTCATTGTCCTCATTTGATGCCAACACCAAAATAAGTCTGCATAGTTCTTATTGACGTTTCATACTTGTTATAATTTTAATTCAATTTCCGCCCTAAGTTACTATTTTATAAATCCCAACTTTTCCACAAGAAATGGCTTGCACATTTCCAAACGTAAGCTAGTTTTAAACATGATAGCCCAGGAATTGAAGATCAAAGAAAACAATTTGTGATGTGTAGGAACAGGCATTCTGACATATATAATTGTGCCAAGATCATTGAGAAACTTTCTAACATCTTAAATACCACTGGAAGCCAATGAAGTGGGAACAAAACTTTTTTTTTGTTAGAATTATTACAAATGCGTTTTTTAATAAGCTGTAGCTTTGTTTATTTCTTTGTCTGGAAAGTCTGTTAAAGGTATATTGCAGTAATTTAATTGGATAAAAACAAACAAATTTGTCAATTTCTCAGCATCCTGAGCATGTGTCTATTTAATTTAAGTAATTTGATGCTGAGCGCTAATGAATATGCCTAAATTATTTTCTTTTGGCTTTATCTGTTCTTTGCATGTCTAGTATTTCTAAAATATTTTGCATTTAAATTTCATTAAAATTGTAGTACATCTTTTCTTGACCAATACACCCAACTACAGATCATTTTTGAAAAATTGCACTTCCGTTTCTCCTTATGATTTTCAAAACCTTCATATTCAAATGACACATTCTTATTTGATCAATTTTCCTTATTTAGCATCAACAGCCGATATGGATATTTCAAGATGAGAAACTGTTGGCAATTTCATTAGTGTTTTAAGTGTTTTTAAGTGTATGTGTGTGCTCTCCAATTTATTTGTTCTGTGTTTCCATTTAGCAGTTTTCTTGGAATTTACATAATGTGATGGATTGTGTATTTTTCTGAATCATCCACATCACTTTTTTTTCAACAAACAAAACAATCATGTACAGCGATTCTCTTAAAAATCGGAACCTAATATTTTTATATTTGTGATAGATTTATTATTATTATTATTTTTAGTAATAGATGTATTCATTCTTTTTTTATTTCACACTCACAGACCATTGACACTTCACGAAACCAGAGAAGGAAACTTCCAGCCATTCCAGTGCAAGGTTTGTGCATAATTGTATTTGTATATTATTGTTGTATTGTATAATGCAAGAATGCTGTAGTTGGGAATAGTGATATTCTTCTATATGAATTCCATGCAAACGATGTGCAATATAAAATGTGCAATATCTTAATAAACCCGGTTTTAAAATGCCCCTAAGTATTTTTAAATTGAATAGTAAAAGACATTAGGACTTCTAGTTGATGAGATGGAAAAAAGTCTTCCTACACAGAATTCAAAATGTCATTGGTAGTGATGCATCATTTCTGAAGTCTCATTTTAATCTTAGGGATGAAAATTTGATCAAAATTAATGTGACACTGAGCATCACCACAATATACTGTACCAAGAAAAAATATACAAAAAAGAGAAACTGAATGAGAGTGATTGTAGTGCCTATTAAAAACAAAAATGAAGAATGTTACCAGCATTTCTAACATTTGTTAAAATGTCTTCTCGTGATATTTAACTATGGAGACTGATTAAGCTTCTCTAATATCAAAGTGTGAAGAGTTCCAGAGTCTGGAGGCCCTAGAGGCAAGGGCTCTGCCTCCTGCTGATGTTTAATATATTTTTCATATTTTATGCAGGCCTGTATCTCTTAAGAACAACATAAAAAACTAAGTGCATAAAGGCACTTCCCACTAATCATCTCAGTGCACCATTTGAAATACAGGCGCACATTCTGGAATGTAAAAGAGGTCTAAGCCATTACAACTATAATATGTTATAAGGAATGATTTAAAGTTTTACCCAACAGTTACATTTGTCAGTATTGTCTTAGTTTCTCCGGGCCAGACAAGTATTCTGATTTGAGGACAACCCATTAAAAAGCTTTGTAGCGAATAGCAGCGAAATTCTGTGCTGCAAAGGCTTCTTTCTAAAACACCCACTGCAAATTCCTTTAGTTTGAGAAGTATAAACTGCCAGGGATTCACCAAATGAAACAGAACAAAAGACAACGCTGAGACAAAATTATAAACTAAAATTGTTATCAATTCAGGAGCTCAGTAGCACAAGATAGCTGCAGCTTAACAATTTGTATGTTGTAATGAGCACTGTGACAGAAGAGACACACACACAGATCACTGCAGTTCCTTGGCTCCACACATTTGAGAAGTCTGTTACTTCTGTTTGCTACAATGTGTTTCTGTCATTCTAACAATTGCATTAATATATGACATAATGACAGCAAATAGAGTTTAGATAAGAATTGTGGTCTATGGATAATAGTATGTGTCAACATTTTGTGGCTATATTCTTGCATGTCATATTTGTATTTTCAAATAGACAATAATGTTAACTTACTTTAGTTACTCATTCAGAAGTGCAGTCAGATGGTGGGTGCCGTACAGCCTTGTCCATGCTTTACTGGTATCATTAGGCAGATTTGTTGATTTGGGTGTTTTAAGTACTGTAATCTGCAACTCCTATGGCTCTTCACTATTAGCTCTCCTTTTTTAGCTCTTTTGACGGAGTTTGCCACGTTGTTTACTTCAAAAGCATATTTTGCTGTTCAAATTTTCATTAATGTAGCTGCCCTGTCTTTCAGACTTACATTGACTTCTATACTATCGAAATGTGCATGACACACATTTATATGTCTAATGGGGTTGTTTTTAGGAGACTTTTTGACTGGTGACTGTTCATTCTAATAAGGAGCTTACCCTCTGTTGGATCAAGTTAACAAGAGCACCTCTGCTCTCTGCCGGTCAAAAATCACTGCCTCTACTTTCAGCACTACTTTCTTGAGGTGTTGGATTGGTTTAGAAATGTGACACTCAGTGAGCAGTCTTAATTGTTCCCATCCAGTTTTCAGCAAAATTCATTAATGGTTGTCTACCTGTGTACAGGTATATATTATATGTCTGGCTTCAACGAGACTAGTATTGCCTTGGAATTTGTAGAATTTCCACCACACTACAATATCATACAATTAATATACTGTAAATCTTTAGCTAACTGCTCCTCTGTTCACTTGTGTTGTTTCAACTTTTTCATCTAGCTGTGTTGCTAGGGGATGCAATGAAAAGAACTAGGAATAAACAATCAAACTGTATTGTATATAGTGATTTCATATTACTGCTCTGTATGGAGTACATTTTAATTGAGTCCAAAAATGTAAGGGAAAGAAATTGACAGACATAAAGTGTGAAACATAAACTTAACATTGAGCTGGCATGCAAGAAACAGTAAATACATTTCTTGTGTTCATTTCATTATGGATTAGAATCCAGGTGCAAGCACATGATGCAATGAGATACAATCATTGTGAATTCCTCCAGTTGTAAACCAGAGAAATCAACAGTTTTCATTCCTTCCCACCCAGGTTCTGTAATGCATTCAACTCGAATACCACCTATATTTTTGGGGAGCTTGGTAAAGGAATAATGACACTCAGTTCATAGAGTTTAACATGCAGTTTATCTGCTTCAACACTGGGGAAGTAATGTATTTACACTTAACACTGTTTGATTCCCAATTGATGAATAAAGTGAACAGTAAGCATTGTTTCTTAAAATTCCAAAACTTTAATCTCTAGATCAAGCTGGAAATTGAGAGTAAAATTGGTACCTGCACTGGTATCATGGAATGCTTTAATGTTGAGATATTCTTGCCTGTTTCTTTTTTTTTTTTTTTTTATTAAAAGCAAATAACAATCAAATCAATCACACCCAACCATCCAACCCTCCCCCCAAAATAAACACAGGGGAGCCAGCAGACAAAGCAAATCTTTGAAGCTGCAAGGAAGGAAGAGTATCCTTTTCCCCTATTCTAAAATGTTATTGATTAGATCCTCCCATATTTTAAAGTTTTGAACAGATCCTCCTAGTGAGAATTAGATTTTTTCCAAGTTCAAATAGTATAGGACATCAGTTGCCCACTGACTTAAAAGTGGTGATTCTTCCAGTTGAGCAAGATAAGTCTATGTGCCAGTAGTGTAGTAAAGGCAATTACAGTTTGTTTGTCCTTCTCCACTTTAAGCCCACCTGGGAGTACACCAAACACAGCTGTTAGTTAGGAGACACCAATTCTATCTGATAGGCATTGAAAAATTTTTGTACAAAATGATGTTCATTTGGCGCAGCCAAGAACATGTGACCCGTTGAGGCTGGAGATAGATTTCAGCATTCACAGGTTGAATTTTGCCCTGGAAACATTTTGGATAGTTTTAGTTGAGATAAATGTACTCGATAGATGATTTTAAGTTGAATAATTGAGTGTTTTGAGCATATGGAGTTAGGATGTATTCTGTGCATGTTTGCCTTTCACTCCTTTTCTGAGATGTTAAATGAAAGATCCTTTCCCCATTGTGCCATGGGATCATTGAAAGGAAGGGACTTTAAAATGTCTTTATAAATTATGGAGCTACTATCTGAGTCTTCAAGACTGATCAATATTTCTTCTGGAATACACAAATAGGTAGAAGGTGAGGAAAATTGGGTAGATTCCATTTAGCAAAGTTTCTAGCTTGAAACTAGTGGAATAAGTGTGTTGATGACACGTTATATTGGAAGCTTAATTGTTTGTAGGATACAAAAATGTTACCGATGTTTAAGTCTCTAAATGTCCCAGATGTTTTCCAAGCATTAAATACTTATGTTTGAGGTGGTGGAAAAAGTGGGTGGCATGTAGAGATGCAACAGATAAGAGCTTCTCTTTCATACAATGCTTCCTACATTGGTTCCATATTCTTAGTGAATGAAGGGCAATTGGATTGTTAGTGCATTAATAATTGCATGTATTTACTCGAGCATCAAGCAGAGAATATGTAGTAGTACTGCAACATTTTAATACTATTGTAGACCAGGCTTGTATATGTTCATCAATTTGTGCCAATGTCTAGGGGCCTCATGCATAATGGCGTGCGTAGAATTCACACTAAATCATGGAGAAAACAAGCGGGAATGTGCGTACGGACAAAAATATCCAGATGCACGAATCTATGTGTACACCAACTTCCACGTTCTCCTGCTACATAAATCCCAGTCAGCGTGAAAAGTAACGCACGTGCCTGCCACCACTCCACAACTCCTCCCAGAATTACATCTCTTTGAATATGCAAATCTATATAATAGCCCTTAAGCGCTCCACATTCTGTGAAAAGGCAATGGCAAAAGCACGGTGGAAAATAGAAGAATTTTAGCGAATACCAAGTGGAGGCAAGGAAAAACGTACTATTTGTTGGTTTAAACAGTGATACAAACAACAAAAGGAAGTTGATCGAGTGACATAGAGTGTCGGAGAAACTCGAAAGTTCAAGTTCACAAAGTTGCACAGTGCCCGAAATAGTTGTCAGATATTAAAGTTGCCGTAAAAAGGCAAGTTGTAGCCCACCATCTGAGAGTCATATGGAAGCTTATTAGGGTACAGAGAAAAGACAAAAAATAGGCACACAGTGGCAAAAAAAGCTTAAAATGTCAACTTTAAATTAAATTTTTCATTAAAGTAGAACATCATAAACTTCATCTTAAAATCATTTAATTTACTAGTTTCTCAAATACAATCGTAACTAAAGTAGCAGCTATGGTATTTGGAATAGTTTGGCCATTCCGTGGACCATTGTATTGTTGCAGGTTAATTACAATCGGATGCCTTAAACTAATACACTGAAATTAACCACATATTGTTTATTTGATAAAGCCACGTCAAGGATGTGGATCTAAAAAAAGAAAGGGTAACTGCACTGGAACAAAAGCACTGCTTTGACGTTGGGTGCCGCCAGTTTGCAAAACCGAGTGGAGAAGTTGCGTATGCCAGGGATTGAGTTAGCGTGAAAATGTGTGTGGCTTTATGCCAAGTTTAGTTTTTATACATCGAATTTCGAGCATGGAAATGGGAGTACGCAACATTTTTGCACGTATACACCATTTATACATGAAACCCCAGGTCTTTATGACCTATATATTTGCCACCCAATCATAAAATTGAAAGTTATGTTTTAGGTTGTTGTCGAGTCACCCTTTGGATGTGTGGATGTTTTGAATTTCAAATAAATAAGGTTATGATTGAATCTAATTTCTTAAAAAAAGATTTGTTAATGTATTAATTGGTTTGAAATAGGAAACGAAGCTTGGGAAAGGTGTTCATCTTAACTGTGTTGATTCTCCCTGTTAGCATGAGATGGATCTATTCACATCTTGCTTAATTTTTTCCATGTAGACAGCAAAATTCTGGTGAAAAAGAGCTTTATATTTACTTGTGATATTTACCCGTAAGGAACTGATCATCTAATATATATGGGAAGGTGTCCAGTCTAATATTGTGTTCTAGAGAGTTCACTAGGAAAAGCATACTTTTATTCAAATTAATCTCGAGTCCAGGTAGCTTTTGAAATTCTGGCAGTGCATTGAGAACTGCTGGTATGGAATTTTGTGGGTCTGATATAAACAGTGTCATATCAATTGCATTTAGTGATATTTTTGTTCAAGTCCTTCTCTGAAAATTCCCTTTATCTCTGATGCATTTCAAAGTAAATAGCCAATGGCTGAATGACGATTGCAAAGAGACATTCTTGTTGAGTACCGCGTTCTAGTTTGAAGTAGTCCAAAATAATGTTGTTAATACAAACTGAGGCTTCTGTACCAGTATAGAGTGCTTTGATCCATGCACATATGTTTGGGCCGAACCCAAATTTGTGTGTTATAGTAAATAGGTAGTCCCCTTCAACCATGGAAAATGTTTTTTCTGCATCCAAAGATAGTAAGATCGCTTGGGTGTTAGATTTAGTGGGTGAAAACATTATATTAAATGAACTTTAAAGATTGGAAGCTAAGAAGTCCTGTTTGGTCTTGTGATATTACAGAAGGCAGCACTTTCTCAATCCTTCTAGCTAGACCTTTGGAAAGAATCTTAACATCATTATTCAGGACATAGAAAGGTTTGTATGATGCAGATTGTAGTAACACTGAGGTAGAATTTTGTTGCCTTTAGCTTCTGTAAGGTATCTTATTTGAAAATTTTTCCTAAAACTCCATTGGGTAACCATCAGGCCCGGTTGCTTTCTAACATTGACGTGAGTTTATAGCGTCTAATATTTCTGAGGGTGTCAGCGGTTTATCAAGTTCAACAGCACTAAGAATATCTAGCTGTGGTATCAGTAATGAGTCAAAGAAGTCATTACAATTGTTTATTATCTTTTTTTAGACTGAGAAGTATATAAGGACTTATAGTACAGATGACCCCCGAAATTCACAGGGGTTACGTTCGTAGAGCACCCGCAAATTGTGAGAAATTTTGGATGTGGTCAAAAAATGCCTATAATGCCTATTTTTATAGTTTAAACCCTAAATATGCTTCCAAAACGCATTAATTTCATTTCAAACTCAGCTTAATACATTACCCTAAAAAAAGTAAACCAGTATACTGTACAGTCTACCACAGTGCTAGAATGTAAAATACCAGTGTTACCCCACATGTACTGTAATTCATGCAAGCACATTTTCTTTGGTATAAGTAGGGTAAATACATAATAATTTAATTAAAATACAGTAAAATGTACAGGTACTCGCCAATAATTAATTATATTGACTGAAGATGATGATGATGAATTAGCTGTGCAGTACGATGAAGGTATGTAACGAAGATAATGACTGCACGGCAAAGCAGAGGATTTACAGCTCCTCGGGTGGCTACTGTGGCATAACTTTTTAGTTCCCGGAGCAAATCCAGTAGTTCAACCTTCTCCTGGACTGTCTTAAACTTCTTCTGATGCTTAGGTTCATTGCCAGAAGCCTTAGAAGGTGCAGGGCATTTGCGCAGGATCTTAGGGCTTTAAGAAGAACAAAACGAAAAACACGAGAACACTCTGGGAAACAATGAAGACAGCTACATGCGGTAAACTGTTATGATGCGAGAATTCTGGGTTGCATCTGCCGGAAGTGCATCACAGGGCAGCAGCCAATCAGCAGTAAAGAGAAATGAATAACGCTCTCAGATTGGCTACTTTCACCATTCCAAGCCACATTTTCCTCTGCGGTTGCTTTGTGTTCTCTCTACAGTACAGTATTGCCATGAAAAAAGGCATAAAAAAATTGCGGAGGGTATTTGTGGTTTCCACTAACAATTATTAGTTTTAATTAAAAATCCGCGAATGACAGAGGGCACGATCTCTGAACCATGACTTTGCGGGGGTCTACTGTACTATCTAAATGTGTGGGTTATATTTTTATTGTCTTTACTAATGCAAATGGAGATAAAATCAATTACTATTATTCCATTGTGGACTTTCTGCTTGTGGATTTGTTAACTTAAAATCTTATTGGCCTTCCCTCCTTGTTCATAATAATAATGTTGCAATTTAAAGATGAGCTGTTCAGAGTTTCCAAGAATATTCCTGTAGAGACCTCTAAGGATGTATTTGCCTCCAGAAAATAATCAATTTGCTTGAAAATTCTGTACAGTGCTCATCAGCTGAAGACAGTGGTTTAAGACGCCAACTATAAGATGAGTGTGTAGGGAATAGTAAAGTAATAGTTAAGCTCCATGATCAGAGGGGCATGATCAGAGATGACAACAGTGTCATACTTACAAGATTTGATAATGGGGAAAAAATGATTGTCTATGAAGAAATACTCAATTCTTGAGTAACGGTGACGAACTTATGAAAAGAAGGAATATTCTCTTATGTTAAGATTTTAAAACCTCCCATGGGCCTGATAGGTTCTGATCTATTTCAAAGTGTGTAATTATTTTTGCAGTATTAGATGTTATTGCCACTGTAGCTGAAGACCTATCCAGATCTGGATTTAAAACACAAAGTCTCTGGCCATTATTATTTTATGAGTGTGTTCACATTCAGAATAGATGTGAATACATTTTGGATGAAATCTCTATCATCTACGTTAGGTGCTTAAATATTTATCAGAATCACTTTAGTATTAAATAAATTGCCCATCACCATGACATTTCACCCTTCAGGATCACATATTACGTTTGACGCTACAAATGGGATAGTTCTGTGTATTCAAATTTCCACACTCCTAGTTTTCTTTGTTTAGCTGGAGTGACAATTTTGACCAACCCAGTACCATGGCAATTGAAACTGGTCTCCTTATGTATTATGTGAGTCTCCTGTAAAAATACTATCTAGGCATTTAAACCTGTTAAGTGAGTGAATACTTTCTCTTTAATCTGTGGTTGAGGCCTTTGACATTCCAGCTCACAAAGTTCACTGTTTGGTCATAAAAACCTTACTTCTGAACTTTTGTTGACATTTTGTAATGTTAAGTTAAGGTAGTACATTTTTACATATGATAGCTTTGACCAAGATTTCAAATTATTGGCAGGTTTTATGGCTATGAAGCCTATTGTTGGTTTGGCACTAACAGCTTTTAGGGCAGAAAGGATCAATAAGAAATAGTAAAGCTATTTTTCTCCCCCCTCCAAGTTTTTTTTTTTTTTTTTTTTTTTTAAAAGGAAAAGTGGCCAAAAAGGAAATGGAATGTATAGTTACAACAAATGTTGCATTACAAATGGTCATGATCATGTTTCAAAAGGATGTCAGTATTGGTTTTCTTAGCTCTTTTTCTGCTTCATTCAGAGTGCTAAAAATGTAAAACTGACTCATCTGTACCACTAAATACAATAAATTGACATCAAGGAGGGCATACGTGTCTGTATCCATTCATCAAGAACCCATTCGCACTTAAGTGTTTTAAATTTCCAGCATTTGTTTAGTGTTTTTCAAGCTTTGTAATGTCATTTTGCAAGGTTTTTCCAAGCATTTCTAAGGCATTTTCAGATGTTTTAGAGCATTATTCAAGTATTTTTCCAGTGTTTTCAAAGTAGGTTTTTGCAAGGTAAATGTTATTGAAATCATTTTGTTTTATATTATGTGAGGTGTTGTCGTGGTGTGGGATGATTGTTGTTTCTCCAGAATGTCGTCTTTGACCTTAGTGCTTTAAATACTGTCGATCACAGTACTGAAGAGCAGGTGTCTTAAGTGTCATGATCACACATGTTGCTTATACCCTGTTCTGCAGAAAAGGGAGTTGAGACGACTGTTCGGGATACTCTATGCAACAGCTACTAAGGGAGGGGTTATCGTGCACAGAGGTAATCAATTCAAAAGAACGAAACATATGTTGTATTCATATACATTTGATCCTGCTTATACTAAGGTGCAAATTTAAGCTTCCCAGTTTAGGTTTACTGGGATCCAGAGATTATTACAACAGCGCTGGGTGTAAGTCAATAAACAAATGTGCAGGAAGGTGCACCAGTCCTTTTCAGGGCTCAGTCACGCAGCCAAGTAGAAAAAAGTGTGCTGTATGTAGCCCAGTAGCAAAAGCCTATTACTGATACTGTATATCTGTTTTATTTCATTTATCTGCCAAAGATATTTTGAAACAGTGTGTGGTGAGTATTCACCAAGGGGCCCAGACAAAGGACTAAATGTATATTATTAAACTTTTTTTAGTTTTTGCTGTTTAAACAGATAATATAAACACAATCCCTAATACCACTCAATCTAGAAATGAATGGGCAGAGCATGCAAACCCCATGCAGTGGGCACATTAAGTAAGGAATACCATCTTCTGTGCCATCACTGTACCTGTATGTTAAAACATCTGTGTTAAAATTTAACCTAATTTAAAACTAAATTTATTCCTATAACTTTTGCTAAATTCTTATCAATTGATTACAAAGTATGTGTGCACTTGACTTCAATAGCTCTCAATAGATGACCAAAGCACAATGACATTGGCATATGTTTTTTGTTTCAATAAGCTGCTTCTCTCCTTGCTTATATAGAAGGAAATAACGATGTCCCATAAAAACGGTTCCAAAAATTCTCATTTGTGTTCTTTTGCTAGGGTTTTATGAGTATTACCATTGATTTCAATTTTACAGGCATTTGGCTGACAATGCTTCAGAACACCTGCATGCAGGAGTTTTCTAAATTACTTGCTACTAAAATGCTTAGATGTGAATAGTGTCATTGTAAACAATGGCAAACAACTTTCTAGTGGTTTAGGAGCACTGTGGACTTAAACACTAGAAAAACACTTAGGTCTGAATGCAACCTAAATTTCTGAGGCTGGAAAAGAGGCAAAGTAATGCAGAAACCAATTCAAGTCTGAAAGCCACTGCATAGATTTTCCGGTGTGCTAGTTCATTACATAGTGATTAGGAGGGTGAGAGGAGTCATTATAGTACACCCATCAAATGAATACCCAGTGCAATATGTGTTTAATGATGATTGTCTGACATGGCCATAGCAGAGCAGAATGTAAGTGTGTGGCCTCTCCTCCTCCTCCTCCTCCTCCTGCTGCTGGGGAATGAACAACCACCTCCTAAACCAACCAAGTTTAAGAACTGTGTAGGTTTTTACTCATTTTGCACCAAGCTCACATTACTTGATCATTGTTGTGTACGGATATATATACAGAAAATACCGTATACCCTTGTACTACCATACCTTTGTGTGAACTGCTGTGTTACATGTTTGTTCTAACTATATTGTTTATATACTTTATAGTAACGTAAAATGTGTATCTTTTCTCAAAATGTTTGCACTTGTTATCATAGTTTACAAAAAAAAATTTTTTTAGAAACTGCTTTATAGCAAATATAAGAAGGAGTTGACAATCTACAGAAATTAATGACTATAATTCCATCAACCTCTTCCTTTATACACATCTGCATATCATCTTGCTCAACTCATACTGTACTTAATTTTATAATCCTATAATTAATTTATATTCCTATAATTATTTACTTTAGAATTAAATAATTTTTCTGGATGATAGGTGTGTTTGTTATAGCTTACAGTGAGTTACTCAATGAATGCTAGCCTTATCAAAATTACTTACCATATTACACATGATGAATTGAAATACATTTTTTACCATAAAAATTTCTCTATGATTTACTGTTGAGTACTGGTGGGTAAAACTGGAATGCCCTTCAGTGATCCTGCATTACAAAATGTCTTTTTGTTGTAAAGAACATGTAGAATTTTTATTTTATTTTTTACCATACATGCAAGCGTCAGCTAGATGTTTGCCTCCTTAAATAATTAAAGCCCTATTAAATGGTAAATTACTTTGTCTAGTTTGAGTACAGCAGTGCATTAAAACATATATGAAAGACATGAAGAGATTAATAAAAAATCTCTATTACATAACACTAAGAAAAGAATTAAGATAGCATCAAGAAAGCCATTTCAATTCATCCTGTAAATTTAATTAATATGTGACTTTTTTGATCCATTTGTAGAAAAACACCTTTATTCTGTAATGAGTCATTCCAACACTTCTAATTAATGCTCAGAAACATTTTGCAATTTGATTTATATACTGCAATAAAGAATGCCCTTTACTGTGCTGGAGTATTGGATAGCATTTTGAATATGCAGAAAATGTCGTCTTAAAAATTATACAATTTTCCAGTTTCTAAATGAAAGAGAATCTGAATCAGAAAATTGTGCTTAGATTGCTTTAAGAAGGAAAAGTGATATGTAAATTAACTGTCAATCCAATGTTCCACCACTCTGATGAGACATTTTAAATCAATTCAAATTTTAAAATTGTTTGTTAGTAGAACAATAAATTATTTA
Organism: Erpetoichthys calabaricus; assembly: GCF_900747795.2. NCBI lineage: Eukaryota > Metazoa > Chordata > Cladistia > Polypteriformes > Polypteridae > Erpetoichthys > Erpetoichthys calabaricus. Next base: position 108,457,742 of record NC_041399.2, on the reverse strand, counting down.
CTCTAACATTAAAAAATCAATGAACAATAATTTTAATAAGGAAAATAATCACAAATAATACTGCAAAGGACTGTTGCCCTGTCCATAATTAGTTTCTGCTTTGTTCTGACAAAATAGTCTGCTGGCCCCAAAAATCCTAAACATTGATGTAGAAAGTCTGCAAAATTAATGAACAGATGGGATAAGTAGAGCGCACAGAGACTCCTTCTAATAACAATTTTATTATTACTAATATTCACACATTTCTGTGGGTTAATTTGTACACATCCTGAAGTGATACCTTAATTGAGGATATTACTTCATCTACTCCCATATATAGCTTTTTGTCAGTCAGCATTCAATCTATATCTTTATAATTACCCCCCCCCCCCCCCACTATAATTCAGTTTGCCTTTCTTACAGTAAAATATACACTAGAGTTGGTTTATCAGTTTGCATAAATCACTTATATTAAAAGATCAATTACAGTCAGCCCTGAATTCTGAATTTAATTTTTCAGTTTTTACAAGGGGTTACTTCTGACAATCCAATGAATAAATTAATTATTGCTCGAGTTAACTTGTCTTGGGAGCTGCTCTCATCCGTTATGGGAGATGGACGTGTGAATGGAATTCCTTTAGCAGCTGTGTTATTTTTTTCTCTCTTTTTATCATCCTGAGGTATCCTGTATTTACTCAACACGAGGAGGTTCAATTACAGTATATGCAAGCATATATTAACATGAGCGGCCATAAAAGGGCTCAGAAAGAAATGGAAAAGACATCTAAAGCTTCATTCAAGTCTAGACAGGCATCAAGATAATAATAATAATTCTTTGCAGATCAAGCTTGAGGTACAGCCTGCCAGAGACTGACCTGGAACAGCCAGGTGAAAGCACAGATTTCCCAGGACCTGACACTGCTGCCCAAGAAAACTCGCCGATTCCAGAAGATTCATTGAAACTGAAAATGGCCTTACCTTCCACGCTGTCAACTACTCCCTGCAAGCTAGTAACATCAACTCCAACTGGGCATGCCACTTCACCCGCGGAGCACGGAGAAAACCAAAACGATCTGTCAGAACTGAAGGTAATGATCGCTGCACTGGCCACCAATCAAGACATAAAGGAGTTCAGGAATGATAAAAAAATGATATAAAGAAAGAAATAAATGATATACGGAAAAGGGATACAAATAATATAAGGAAAGAAATAAAGGACATACACAAGACAAACAAAAAGCTGCTTTAGGATATTAAAGACCAGGAAAAATGCGTAAGTGATCGCTTTGAGGCAACCTTTAAAGGTATGCTAGAAAAAATTGAGGAAAAAATACAGGAAAATGCGTCTGCGTTTGAGAATAAACTTGGAGCACTTGGCGCTCAGTTGGAAGACGTTAAGCAAACATTTATGACTTGTATTGAAGTAGCTGAACAACTGGCATCTACCTCTAACGGAAAAGCAGCGGCTGCAAATTCCAAATGCAAAATACTTGGAGACGGACCAGCTGCACTGGAAGATGGATGCAGAAGAAATAATATTAGAATCAAAGGTTTCCCTGAGAATCATGAAAATCCAAACCCAGTGAAATTCGTAACTGAAATATTCTCTAAAACAATCAGAGGGGACTTCAAGTCAGACACCGAGATAGCAGCAGTTTACTGCATACGTGGATCGAATACCTCAAAACCTATGACGTGTCATCGTGTGTTTTGAAAAATTACAATCTAAATTACATCTCTCTCAGACAGAAACAAGATTATATTTGAAAATAACTACATTCATATTTTCCCTGATTTCTCACCCTCAACAGCTGCTAAATGTGCCGCATTTTACAACATTAAACAGTCCTTGCAGAAAGCCGAGATCAGATGCAGTCACTTGTATCCTGCCAAACTGAAAGTGGTCATTCAAGGCAAGCTCTACATTTTTATTTCTATGGAAGAAGCAGAAAAAGAGTGAAGAAAACTGATCCTGACACTTTTTTGAAATACAATTGTGAGTCGCATCAGGTCCTGGCATGGCAAAGAAGATATTACATGCTGTTTGGTCTGCTTGCAATGATACTGGTACCATAATTTATACATCCAGTTTCCCTCTCGGCCACTTCTTGTTTACGTTTTAATTACAATTACAGTAATCCCTCGCTGTATCACGCTTCGCCTTTCGCGGCTTCACTCTATCGCGGATTTTATATGTAAGCATATTTAAATATATATCGCAGATTTTTTGCTGGTTCGTGGATTTCTGCGGATAATGGGTCTTTTAATTTCTTGTACATGCTTCCTCAGTTGGTTTGCCCAGTTGATTTCATACAAGGGACGCTATTGGCAGATGGCTGAGAAGCTACCCAACTTACTTTTCTTTCTCTCTCTCTTGCGCTGACTTTCTCTGATCCTGACGTAGGGGGATTGAGCAGGGGGGCTATTCGCACACCTAGACGATATGGACGCTCGTCTAAAAATGCTGAAAGATTATCTTCACGTTGCTACCTTCTGTGCAGCTGCTTCGTGAAGCGACATGCTGCACGGTGCTTCGCATACTTAAAAGCACGAAGGGCACGTATTGATTTTCGATTGTTTGTTTTTCTCTGTCTCTCTCTATCTCTCTCTCTCTCTCTTTCTCTGCTCCTGACGGAGGGGGGTGTGAGCTGCCGCCTTCAACAGCTTTGTGCCGCGGTGCTTCGCATACTTAAAAGCCAAACAGCCCTATTGATTTGTTTGCTTTTCTCTATCTCTCTGACATTATCTGCTCCTGACACACACTCCTTTGAAGAGGAAGATAGTTTTGCATTCTTTTAATTTTGAGACGGAACTGTCATCTCTGTCTTGTCATGGAGCACAGTTTAAACTTTTGAAAAAGAGACAAATGTTTGTTTGCAGTGTTTGAATAACGTTCCTGTCTCTCTACAACCTCCTGTGTTTCTGTGCAAATCTTTGACCCAAGCATGACAATATAAAAATAACCATATAAACATATGGTTTCTACTTCGCGGATTTTCTTATTTCGCAGGTGGCTCTGGAACGCAACCCCCGCGATGGAGGAGGGATTACTGTATATGTATGTATGTATGTATGTATGTATGTATGTATGTATGTATGTATGTATGTGTTAAAAAAATATATATTTTTTTTTTCTAGGGGACTGTTTAACATCACACCCTTGGTTTATGGTATTAGGACTTACTATGCTTATCCAGGGCTACTGTTTAACATCACTCCCTCGGTTTACTCTCTCAAGACTGTTTAAGATTATATTTTATGCTTAGAGATATCTATTGACAACACAGTCCAAATACTATATTTTAATCCTTACACGCTGGTGCTGGGGGGCTTTTTTAATAAATTTTGGTTTGGACGTGCTATGCCTCTAGGTATTTCAGAGGTCTGGGACTTTGTGAAGTGTGGTCTAGCCTCAAATGAAAAGAGGCAAAATTGGGGGGAGGGGGGGTACTCGGGGGAGAGAGAGAAAGCAAGTTTTTCTAATCTTTCCTTTTAATCCTTATAAGTGCCAACATAACAATAGGCTTCATAGCAATAAATCCTGGTAAAAGTGGGAATTAAGGTCAAAGCTGTCTTATCTTAAATTAAGACTACAAAATGACAACAAAAGTTCAGAAGCAATGTCTCCATGACCAAATAGTTAAGTTTGTGAGCTGGAATGTTAAAGAGCACAGTCATGAATTATAGAGAGAGAAAATATTCACTCACCTAACAGGTCTAAACAACAACATTTATCTATATAGCACATTTTCATACAAATAATGTAGCTCAAAGTGCTTTACATGATGAAGAAAGAGAAAAAAGACAAGATTAAAAATAAGAGAACACTAATTAACATAGAATAAAAGTAAGGTCCGATGGCCAGGGAGGACAGAAAAAAAAAAAAAAAAAATTCCAGACAGCTGGAGAAAAAAAAAAAAAAAAAATCTGCATTGGTTCCAGGTCACAAGACCGCCCAGGCCCCTCTAGGCATTCTACCTAACATAAATGACTTTTTTTTTTTTTTTTTTTTTTTTATATACAACATTCCCAGTTTTTCTAGCCCATGATGATCAGAAGTCTCACTGCATGACATCATCACTGTGACGGTATAAACTTCAGCATCGCAAACTTTCTGTATGTCCAAATTTGTGCATTTTGTATATATTGTTGTGAATGTTATGACTGATAATCTTTTAGGTACTCAGGAATTATTGTACTTTTCTTTTGACAATGAGTTTCAGTTCACATTTTGGTTTTTTGACAATAGGTTCTTTTAATTTTCTGGCAGCAAGTCAAGTCAAGTTGGGGAGCATGCACTGGTACAGTGTGTTGCCGCACCAACTACACAACGAAACAACTCGGGATCCTGGTTTGCAACCCCCCAGGCAGACGCACTGTCCACTCCCACCCTCCAAAAATGACCCTCTATCTGCCACAGCCAGGTGTTACGTGAGCGACCCCTTGGTCTGGTCCAGCCACTCGGGGAAATGCACCACATGGCCGCAGTGCCGTAACTGACGCTCCCTCATAATGTAGGTAATGTGCCTCACTCAGGACTCCATGAGCAACCGCTCATTCGACACAAAGTCAAACCAACGGTACCCAAGGATTTTCCAGAGAGACACAGTACCAAAGGATTCCAGTCTTTGTCTCAGGTCACTGGATAGCATCTGTCTCGCAACCATAAAGCAAGACAGGAAGCACCAGGACTCTAAAGACTTGGACCTTCATCCTTTTGCATAAATATTGGGAGCACCACACACCCTTTTCCAGCGACCTCATGACCCCACATGCTCTCCCAATCCGTCTGACTTCATAGGAAGAGTCACCAGAGACATGAATGTCACTGCCAAGGTAAGTAAACCTCTCAACAAGGTCAACACTCTCTCCGCAAACAGACACACTGCTGACGGCTGTGCCCAAGAGGTCATTAAAGGCCTGGATCTTGTTTTTTTATCCAGGACACTTGCAATCCCAGACACTCGGACTCCTCGCTCAGTCTCTCGAGTGCCTCGGTCAGAGCCTCCATTGACTCCGTGAAGATCACAGCATCGTCAGCAAAGTCAAGATCCATAAACCTTTCTTCACCAACAGATGCCCCACAGCCACTGGACCCCATGACCTTGCCCAACACCCAGTCCATACAAGCATTGAACAGAGTAGGAGCAAGAACACACCCCTGACAAATCCCAGAATCAACTGGGAAAAACGCAGAGGTCCTGCCTCCACTCTGCACAGCACTCACAGTACCAGTGTACAAGCCGGCCATGATATCCACCAACTTCGAGGGGATCCCGCGAATCCTCAGGATGTCCCACAGGGCAGCTCGATCAACTGAGTCGAACGCTTTGCAAAAATCGACAAAGGCTGCAAGGAAACTCTGCTGCTGATCGCGTTTGTGCTTCATGAGAACCCCCAGTGCCAGGATGCAGTTGATGGTAGACTTCTTAGGCGTAAAACCAGACTGTTCTGGTCACTGGTAGGTGAGCAAGTGATCACGGATCCTATTGAGGACGACTCTAGCAAGGACCTTACCTGGCACCGAGAGCAGTGTTATCCCCCTGTAGTTGCTGCAATCCAGGAAATCACCCTTCCCTTTCCAGATAGAGATGACAAGTCCCGTTTTCCAGTCAGTTGGAATGATGCCAGTCTCCCAAATAGAAGCAAAAATTGCTTGCAATGCTAGGAGCACAGCTTTACCACCAGCCTGGAGAAGTTCACCCCGGATACCACAGATCCTTGCAGCCCCCCTCCTCCCCCCCTCCACTGGTTCACAACCTGTGCAATCTCAGTGAGATTGGGTGGTTCACAGCTAATTGGAGGATCAGCTTCAAGAACCGTAAACCCAGAGATATCCAATGTCCTAGCCGGAGGATCAGCTTTGAACAACTGCTCAAAGTAGTCAGCCCAGCGGGTCACAACTGCAATGTCCTCCGTAAGGACCGTTCCATCAGCTGCCCTGACTGCGACTCTGAGAAACAGATTCAGATATGTGTAATGCTTTGATTCCTCTGTAAGCAGGACGTGGGTCGCTAGACCACAGATGGTGTGTCACTTGCTCACAGATTCCTGTAACAAACGCCTCTTTATCTGCCCTCAGAGCCCTTGCAGCCGTCCCTCTCAGTTCCTGGTACAGACCAGAGTTGCAATTGAGCCATGCACTGTGACTCTTCTCAATGATATCCAGCGTACCCTGTGAGATGAAACACATCCTTCTGGGAACACCAGTAACAACAACACAACCCTCAGCAACCTTCAAGGTCTTGTCACAGAAGGTCTCCCACATCACATTAGGATTGGCAGTCCTACCCAAATTTGAATGTTCCTCACACAAACTGCGTGCAAACTCATTAGAAACAGCCTGGTCTTGGAGTCTGGCCACGTCCAGGCTCATTTTCCTAGTAGGTGGTAACCTACTGGACCTAAGCTGGATCATAAGAGTAGCAACAAGAAGTCTGTGGTCAGAATTCACAAACTAATCACATCCTTGTCTACAGAAGTGCCCAATCTCCTTCACCGCACCACCAGTATTGGAGTACCAAGTCCAACGATGCGGTTCAGGGCGCTGGAACCAGGATCCAGCGATTCGCAGCCCCTGACCTTTTGCAAAGTCAAAGAACATGGAGCCACTTTCACGATGGTCACCAGACCCATGGGGACAGAGACAATCCTCATAACCAGCCCTGTCAGTGCCAGTGGCTGCATTGAAGTCACCCATGACCAGAGGAGTGTCACCCCTTGGGCACCCATCAACCACCGAGTGAAGCTGCAAATAAAATGTCTCCCTCACCGAGACATCATTCACCGCGGTCGGAGCATACACTGGCACAACAGACAAGGCACCCAGAGAGTTCTGTAATCGGAGACTCATAATACTCTCATTGAAAGATGTGACATCAGACACCATTGGAAGAAGCCAATCCGCTACAGCAATAGCTACTCCCCAAGTATGACAGTCATCAGACCAACCAGACCAATCAAAGGTGTGTCCACCTACAGAGATCTGGCCAGTCCCCGGGCTGCGCACCTCAGAGAGTGCCGCCACTGAAATGCGGAGTTTACGCAGCTCCTCCGACAGCAGAGGAAGATGATCATCTTGCCGGAGAGACAAGACGTTCCATGCACCCTCCCGTATGGGCCGCCTCAAATTGGGACCCGAGTGCTGCCATGCATCGGGCAAGACCTCAGCACCACACCAGTTCCGATCCCCAACAGACCTGACCCTGTTGGCTCTCCAATGGTTTTGACTCTTCTGGGGATGGGGCTCCCGATGGCTTTCCCCCATCCCCTTCATGATGCGAGCAGCCTTCCTATGGGCAGCTGCAGCAGAGCAAAAAGGAGTCCATTCTGTAGTCTCTGAGCTTTGTGAAGTTTTTTTTACGGTGGCTGGAGTGCCAATCCTGCCACCAACCCCCATGATTTCCCTGTAAGTTGGAGGACCGCTTGCAGGGCCAGATGCAGTTTTACGTCATACCCAGGACAAGTCTGTTGCAAAACGGGGAATACGTCGGTTTAGCTCTGTGGTTACTTCACTTCTGGCAGCAACCTCATTATTAATTTGTAACATTTTTTCTCTAATTGTTTTTAAAAGCTTGTTCATTTCTTTTCTAGTTTTTTTCCATTGTCCAACTTAGGAACATCAAAAAAAAGAATATTGCTATAAAAAAGCAATCATCATAAGTCAAATGTAAAAGTTACATACAAAATAAATGACAAAAACCTTAACCACCTTGCCATTAACCCAGAGTGTTTGTCAGTCTTAACCATTTTTACATAGAATTTTAACGCAAAGTGACTCTCTGGGCAAGATTTTATGATCCAAGTGGATTAAAAACATCATGCTGTTAAAAAAAAGAATATTTCTCTACATCCTGCCACTCTGTGTTCATTTTTTTTTTGAATGGCATGGAACCTTCAAACAAAAAACACATAATCGTTCAAGGAAAAGGCCACAAAGCCAGTTTAAGAGCAAGTATGAAACTGAACCATTGCGTGGATCGAATGACAGTCTTGATGGTGTCAGCTGGTCATCAGATGTCATCACCGTCCATAAAACTGACACCTGATTCTCACCTGACATGTTTTAGTGATGATAATGTTTGGTGTCGGCTTCTTACTACTGCTGATTTTCCTGCCCCTTCCCATTTCTAGTTAACCCCGGTCTAAAGGGATCTGTACATCATGATTATCTGGACTATTTTCAAGTGTTTGTTGATGATATTCTAGTGGAGATAATAGTTGATGAAATTAACTGCTATGCTGAGCAATGTGAGACAAATCAATGCAAACCATTTGCCTGTCCAATCTCTGGTTGCCTGTCACTACAGACAATAATGGGGGTATTTGTTTTCCTGATACTGTAGGATATAGTGAGTAAGCCAATGCAGAAATTATTGGTCCACAGGCCAATTGTTGCGGACACCCGTTTTAGGATGAAGTAATGAGTGAATTTCATTTTTCACCTATTGTGAAATACCTGCACTTCAATAACAATGAAAACTATGATGAAGCCAATCACCCAGCACCAAAACTGTACAAACTGGGGAGGCATATCTAGCGATCATCAAACATATCCTGGTTTATGTTCTTGATTGTGACATAAGAATTAACTAAAGTCTCATGGGTTACAAGGGAAAGCTATCATGGATACAGTACACTGCTTCTAAATGGTATCAAGTTTACAGACTGTGCAAAGTAGCTCTAGGGTACACCTTTTGCTTGACCAAGGTTACTTTATCACGATAGACAATTTCTATAACTCACCTGAACTGCTTGAAATATTACTGCTAATGAAAACTGATGCATACGGCACTGTCTATCTCAGCGGTTCTCAAACTGGGGTCCGCAGCTTCAGTGGTACCATGAGAAATGATTGCATATTTATATTATTTATATTTTTATAATTATTAACCTTTACCATCCAAGGGGAAGTAAGTGACTGAGCTCCATCGTTCCCCCCCCCACCACCTAGACCCGACCACTAATCCGCTGTTCCGTTATTCGCTGCCACCGCATTGTTTTCCCACCATTATCGCTCGGCACAAACCAGCCCTTAGTATTTTTATCATCAAAAATCAAATAATCAAAAATTATCGATTCTTTCGTAGAATCAAAACACTCGCAAACAGTTTTTGTATATTTTAGAAGCAAATAAGAACACTAAAGGTGGATACAGATAATCAAAAAACAACATATTTTACATTTTTTGTGTTAAGCAGTGAAATTGCCCGCTCAACGCAAATGGTTAAGGCAAAGCAGATGCATCCATCCCTTAGTTATTATACCCTCTTAGTTATTAAATTTATCTGAATAAATAATTGTCAAAAAATGTTTTATTCACAGCAGCCTGTACCTATGCAGTGCCGCGCAGTGGGTATGTGGCACCCTTGTGCAAAGTATTTGGCGCCCCCAATTTTCTTGAAATAATATTGATTTTTTAATAAAAGGGTCAGCAAGCCATCGAACAATTTTTAAAGGGACCACCACGCAAGAAATTCTAAAGAAGTTTGAGAACCGCTGGTCTAACTGAACTGCTATGATATGTCTGGTGATTTTGATTGTGTGAAGCTGCAATGTAGTGCAGTAGCTACATAGCAAATTGATTGTTGTCAAGATTGACAAGAGAAATGTCTGCCTCAGAAGCACTTTTCATAATGCTGCAAATGTCACTGTGTTTCTTTCAGCATATTCGTGGAAGTTGTTAAGTCTTATATTGTGGAAACCTACAATGACACAGTGGACAGTGTTGCTCATGCAGATTATACATTGACATTCTACCCAATCATATGCAAGCAACAGAAGAAATATTACAAGAAAATCTTTTGGCATCTGCTTGAACACTGCCTATGGAATGCATTGTTCCTATATAAAAAAAAAAAATGCTGACAAATCCATAAGTTACACATACTTCACATGGAATGTTGTGTAAAGCATTCTAAGAACCACCAGCGATCAACCTCGTCTGGAATGGTGTGTCATCAAAGCACAACATATGTGAACCCTGATTGTCTGATTGGTTGTTGTTTCAACGAGTTCCGCTTGCCAACAGGAAAGAAATAGAATCCTTTACAAATGTGTGTTCTTGGTTTCTTAAAATGTGATTAGTTCGTCAGGAAAGTTCACAAAGAAACATGCTTCTACTGGCTCTCTTGCAATCTTGAGCTGTGCATTGGTGACTGTTTCAAAATACATCATACAAAGGACGTGTAATAAATCTGCATACCATTTCAACTGTATTTATGTTGATGTTTTGGTGTTTACTGGTATATACCAGAAACTGAGAACAATGGCTACAAGGGCTCTGAGGGCAGATAAGGAGACGTTTATTAGAGGAATCTGTGAGCAAGTAATGCACCATCTATGGTCTAGTGACCCACATCCTACTTACAGAGGAATCAAAGCATTACGCACATCTCGCAGTTAGGGCGGCTGATGGAATGGTTTTAACCGGGTGGGCTGGATAATTTGAGTAACTGTTTAAAACTGATCCTCCGCCTAGGACGTTGGATATCTCTGGGTCCACAGTTCTTGAGGCCGATCCTCCAATTAGCTGTGAACCATTCCAATCTCACTGAGATTACACAGGTGGTGAACCAGCTGAGGGTGAGGAAGATTGCAGGGATCTGTGGTATCTGTGGTGAACTTCTCCATGCTGGTGGTAAGGCTGTCCTCCTGGCATTGCAAGCAATATTTGCTTCCATTTGGGAGACGGGCATCATCCCAACTGACTGGAAACCGGGACTTGTCGTCCTTATCTGGAAAGGGTAGTGTGATCTTCTGGATTGCAGCAACTAAAGGGTAGTGTTGGGGGGGGGGGGGGGGGGGAATAACACTGCTCTCAGTGCCGGGTAAGGACCTTGATAGGGTCATCCTCAGTACGACCCGCAATCACTTGCTCACTTGCCAGAAGCTAGAACAGCCTGGTTTTATGCCTAAGAAATCTACCATCAACTGCACCCTGGCATCGAGGGAGTTTCCTTGCAGCCTTTGTCGATTTTTACATTTTGATCAATCTGCCCTGTGAGACCCTGAGAGTTTGCAGGATCCCCTCAAAGTTGCTGGAAAGCATGGCTGGCCTGTAAACTGGTACTGTGAGTGCTGTACAGAACCTCTGTTTTTTTTTTTTTTCCTCCAGATGATTCTGGGGTTCATCAGGAGTGTGTTCTTGGGAGTTGGGAAGTGTTGTGGGGTCCAGCAGCTGTGGGCCATCTGTTGGTGAAGAGAGATTCACTGATCTTGACTTTGCAGACGATGCTGTAATGTTTGCAGAGTCAATGGAGGCTCTGATCAGGGAAGTCGAGGGACTGAGCAAGGAGTCTGAGTATATGGGCTTGCAAGTGTCCTGGATAAAAACCAAGATACAGGCCTTTAATGACCTCTTGGGCACAGCCATTAGCAGTCTGTCTGTCTGTCTGTCTCCAGATAGAGTGTTGACCTTGTTGCTGCCAAGGTAAGTAAACCTCTTGACATGTCATTACTCTGTTGACTCTTCTTATGAAGTCAGTAGACTGATTGGGTGAGCATGGGAGGGGGGGTGGGGGGGGTCATGAGGTCTCTGGAAAGGTGTGTGTGGCTATTCCGATATCTTTGCAAAAGGACGAAGGTCCAAGTCTTTAGAGTCCTGCTGCTTCCTGTCTTGCTATATGGTTGCAAGACATGGATGCTATCCAGTGACCTGATACAAAGATTGGACACCTTTGATCACAATACAGTCATGTGCCGGGATTCCCCAGAGGGTGATCCATCTCACAGGATCCTCACTGTTGAGGACCCAAAGGGCTGGACCAGACCAAGAGGACGCCCACGTAACACCTGGCTGTGGCAGATAGAAGGTCGTTTCCGGAGGGTGAGACTGGACCGTGTGTCTGCCTAGGGAGTTGCCAAACAAGATGTTTCATTGTGGTGGGTACGGCAACTGTAACGTTGTACCAGTGTATGTTCCAACATGACCTGACATTTCTGTTGCACATAATTACATTTTTTTAAGCAAGAAAAAACATGTTCAGTTCTTTTTATCGGATGTAACCATACTGCTTCATATCTTTCAAAAGTTTTGATACAGTATATCCATCCATCCATTTTCCAACCCGCTGAATCCAAACACAGGGTCACGGGGGTCTGCTGGAGCCAATCCCAGCCAACACAGGGCACAAGGCAGGAACCAATCCTGGGCAGGGTGCCAACCCACTGCAGGACACACACAAGCACACCCACACACCAAGCACACACTAGGGCCAATTTAGAAACGCCAATCCACCTAACCTGCATGTCTTTGGACTGTGGGAGGAAACCTGAGCGCCCGGAGGAAACACACACAGACATGGGGAGAACATGCAAACTCCACGCAGTGAGGACCCATGAAGCGAACCCGGGTCTCCTAACTGCGAGGCAGCAGCGCTACCACTGCGCCACCGTGCCGCCTGATACAGTATATGCTATTTATATTGAGTTGCAGATGTATTATCTGTTTGAAGGAACAGATTAATTGTAAGTTCATTGGTTAATTGTAAGTGTCTATTAATGAGCCACTGAGTACATACAGCATGCTTTCATGGTGAGAAAGTTTAGTTCAGCTAAACATCAGAACAGGTAAGATGAATGATCTTCTGTGATTTTGACAGTGGTATGAGTATTAATGCCAGACGTAGTAATTCCAGAATCCTAGAAACATTTGATCTTCTGTGATTTTGACACACTACGGTCACTAAAGAATATTGTAAAGTAAAGAAAATATTCCAGTGAGTATAAGGTATTTAGCTGAAAACACCTTGCTATTGAAAGAGGTCCAAAGAGAGTAACTGTTTACAGTGGTGGTGTGCACAAGGACATTTCTAAATACAGTTTGTGCACTACCAGAAATGTAAAGTAACACGTGATAACAAAAGTAGATGATTTAGACCTTTAAAAATATAACTGGGCCTGATGAATTGTCTTCTGCTGCAACATGTAAATTGTAGGAGCAGAATTTGAACTAAGTGGCATGAATTTTTAGATTCATCCTGTCTTCTAATAATGATACAGACTGGTGATGATAATTTAATAGTGCTGGGAATATTTAATTGGGGCTCACAGCCCTTTTGATAAAAACATTATTTTAAGTATCACTGATTACATAATTGCTGTGCATTCTCCAAACATAAGTGGCTTCCATTTACTCCAATGGCATACATAGCTCCCAAATATTAGTACATTTGAATATCATTGATAAGACATAGAATGGAAGGTTTGCAACATACTGTAAATGTGTAGACAGATGATCTAGAGTAAATGCAAAGCAAAAATTCCAAACAAATGCAGTTAGCACCTTGTTGAATTCATGGATAAAGGGGTCTTACCAGTACTAAACATTTTATCAAACTCCAAAATCAAATACGAAATTTTGTATTAAAAAAATAAATTCATTGTCAGGGGTTAAAGTCCATCACCAACCTACACTTTTCCTTCCAAATCCTACACAGTTATCAGACAAACTATTGTTGTTAAACAGTTATGTGACTCTACTATAAAATAAAGCACTGAGGTCTCTCTGTTTGTGTGTGTGTCCAGTTCCACTGACCAATCTGATTGGTCAGTTTGGATTTGGACACACAAGGAGTAAAAACGTAGGAGTCACGCTGAGAGTCACCTAAAAGAGACCTGAAAAGTGTATCCAGGAGCACAGTACAATGGTTAACCCTGTGCTCTGACCCCCCAAAAGGTCATGCAGATTTTCGTAGTATATTTAGTATATTAGTATAGAAAAATAATATATATAAAAAAAAAAAGACAAAGTATAAAAGCAGCTGGGAGGAGATCAAGGGACCTTGAAATGGCAGTGTGAGAGGAAGGCTTTATTGGAAAGTGCTTGAGAAAGGCAACACCGTTCAAAAAAGGTTCGGACACACAAGGATACCAAGGAAAGGCACTGAGGTTACATGTGGGGCAAAAAAAATTTAATATTTTTAAATTTATTATATTGCCTGTCTTTGACCGGTAACATGGCTAGTGAAATATAAAATGAAACACAAGTAATATATTTTAAAAAGCAATCATTTGTCACAATTGCTTTCAACATATCAAATAAAAGTCTACAATAAACTATTGCAAATAATATTATAATAATGGATGGATTAGATTTTTAAAATGGATTCTTTTCCTTAATTATTAGCTCCTGGTTTTCTTATGCTTGTAATACTCTTCAGGGCACACCATTGTATTCTTAACAGCAGCCACTTTCCAGATTCCTACTATATCCCCTTTCTATATGGCCTTCATATTTTCTCTTTGCCTCCATGCATTTTCTGTGTTCACAACAGCTCAAGTTTATATACACCCCACTTTGTCTCAAAGTTTTAGGCTATTTTGATCACACTCAATTTTCTTTCTCTTATGTGATGCAGAATCATACTTTATGTTTAGCTAGCAGACCTTTACGATGTCTAATGGGCTGTTTGCATGCTTTGACAGAATAAAAAATGCGAATACATATAATGTTAGGCATAGACCAAACCTCCAGGCTTATCCATCTTACTAACCGAAGGTTGTAAACCGGATATGGATGCAGGGCGCTGGGCACATCGAGGCGCACGCGCACTGCCGCCAGCCACAGAGCAAAAAAAGAAACGAGAGGATTCGAAGGTTGTATTACAGTACGGACGGAAACCCCACAGGTCCATGCTGTGACAACACGCGCGCAAAGGAGTCACGGCTCAAACCAAACAAAACACAGAAACGAGACTACAACCTGTGAACTACACCTGGGGTAAAGCATGCACGCCGGGTTGTACAGCCGCCCGGACGCGACCGCCCACACCACCGCATATACCATCCATGATATGTGCTCACGCAGCGGCTTCCCACCGAGGCGTATATTGCGCTGTGTCGCTTGCCCCATAGTCAGACTCAGCGGCTTCCCAGAGTCAGTAGGTGGCTTCCAAACAACACAACCTGTTCAAGCAGTCGGTGTCCACGAAGGCAACAGACTCACGTCTCCACAAAACGAAACCACTTTAGTATAGATATGCTTATTGGATTAAATGACATTTCCCCTGACGCACCCGCCCTCCATGATATGTCATCCATCCACATATCGGACGGAACAGAAACTGATTGCCATTCTAAGATTTACGATTCGCTAGCGAATCGCGGGGTTACTTGTGTAATTAATGTTAGCCTGCTCACCTTTCTTTGTGGTGTCTGTGTAGATGTCTTACAGAATTGGATGCTGTTCCAAAAGTCTCAAAAGTGGTCTTGCTTCACAACATACAAACCGCCTTTGTGCTGCTTTTTCTGTGAACGACTGATAAATTCTTTGTGGTTTTTAAAACCAAACTTAATGGTGCTGGAATTTGTCATCATTGTGCCTATATGCAAAATAGGGAACATGTATAATAATTTGCTGTGCATTGGTGACAATTTGTGAGTCAAACAACAAAAAGAAAATGCAAATAAAGATACTATAATTTTAAAGTAGGGTCTCTCATCTTGATGGAGGCCAGCTGTCTATTTTACAAAGCCTGTGGCATCCAGTCAAAGTATTATTTCTGGGTTTGTCTTTTCAACTCAAGTAAGACTTCAGCATTAGAATTGCATTAGGAAAAATATTTACCATAGAACATCTGGGTATGGCAACACTCTTTTAAAATGACATTCCTTTTAGTATGTCCATGTTTTTCTTTTGCTTTTCCAACTGAGTATTTTATAGTTTTATTTTTGGTTTCAGAGAGCAAGATCTGTCATGATGGAGTCTCCACAGTAACCTTCAACAGAAACCCAATATTTCACTCTTCATTAGAGAGAAGAAGCTGCAGTGAAGACAAAAGCATACCCAAAGACAAAAGCGTAAGTTGTGAACTCTGTGACACAAAGGAAATGATTGTAGTTCACATGAAAATCAATGTGATTGTATACTTTTTGTGCAATTATTTGTTCCTCAAAAAAAAAAAAAAAAAAAATTAGATGAATCGGATACACTTCAAAGATAGCACATTTGAAAAGAGAGTCCATTTATGATTTTTGATGATCAGTCAATATACATTTTTATGTATTTTTTCATAATTGTCTTAAAATGAAAATATCCACTTTTAAAAGCATTTATTAATGTTTTATGTAACCATCCTGGATTCTCTCTCTCTCTCTCTCTGTTTTGTATCAAGATGACAATGAAGAACAACACATGTTGCATTAAATCAACCAGTTCACATCAATTCATGCCACTGAACAGACCATCATTGCTTCCTTTACCTGGCTTCTCCAAGACTGCTTTAATATTGAAATGAAAGCATGGCTGTTGGTAGCTCCAACGGTTACTTTGTGAACACTGCTGAACATAAAAACATGTACAGGAAGGTTCATCTTTAAAGTGAAAAACAGTACCCAAGTTCCCTGATGATCTGCTTTATTTGGAGACAGTCCATTTTCCAAAAAGTTGTGGCACTGTGCAAATTATTTAAATTCATATTTAATTGAAAGTATAACACAGGCAACATATCAAATGTTGAAACTGAGAAATTTTATTTTTTATGCAAAATAAATTCTCATTTTGAATTTGATGCCAGCAATATGTTTTAAATTGGAACAGGAGCATAAAAGACTAATGGAACATCTCACTACTGAATAGGTTCATTGGCAACAGGTCAGTAACATGATTAGGTATAAAAAGAACATCCCAGAGTAGCAGAGCCTATCAGAATTAATTGTGGGAAGGGGTACACCATTCTATAAAAGACGGCATTGCCGTAATTCATCATAAAATTGTACACCACACACACATCTTGTTTGAAACTATGTATATGTATATATGTATCAAAGCCATAATCCAAATTGCAAGTGCTATCATCAAGCATACATTGTCTGGCCAGAATTTTTGAGAACTTCCTATACCCAAACCATTCTATGTTACAGTTTTTGCAGATGTCTCAGATAACCTTGATCTAAAATCAGTTATAATCCTTTAACAGTAATCTTTGGAGTACCATCAGATACAGTAACACTACGCAATGAAAAATCTGTTGTAGTATCCTACATTATATTGCTCACACAAAGACTCATTTTGCTTTACTGGATGAATATTAGCCCATCTACTATAACTCAACAGAAAAGTAATATATTCTTTTAAACTGGAAAAATTTATCTTTAAAGAGGTTCTATATATATATTTTTTAGAATTTGACTCAAATTCATTAATGCCATTCTTTAATAATAATGAGCAAAATAGACCAAACCTATTCTGCTGTTATAATAGGTACTGTATGAGGAACAATTTCAGACTGGGCTTATTTGGCATTTAGCTCTCTGAATTGTGTAGGGGAAAGGTGTCAAGTCTTCAGTCTGACGTCTCTATTGCCATATCAATTGTATGATTTGTATTGTAAACTGATTTTTTTTTTCCTTGCCTAAAATGGCATGAAGTTACAATTAGTTCACTAAAATTACTACAATTAAGGTTTTTCTTTGACACCTATTCCTTTTTTTCTGTTTAATAAAAGAATTGTATGCCAGTAATAAGAACATCCCATTATTTACTTATTTGGGAAGAGAAGCTTCTAATAAAATGTTGCTTACTTTCTGTTGGTTTTATATTATTCAATCTAACTTTTCTTTTTCTTGTACTTGAGTAAATCTAGACCTTTTTAAGATGTAGGGAAATTAAATTCTCATATTTATCAGAAAAGATGAAAGGTGCATTGTGCAGCTAGTTATATTAGTACTTACAGTGCATCCGGAAAGTATTCACAGCGCATCACTTTTTCCACATTTTGTTACTAGTCTTATTCCAAAATGGATTAAATTCATTTTTTTCCTCAGAATTCTACACACAACACCCCATAATGACAACGTGAAAAAAGTTTACTTGAGTTTTTTGCAAATTTATTAAAAATAAAAAAACTGAGAAATCACATGTACATAAGTATTCACAGCCTTTGCTCAATACTTTGTCAATGCACCTTTGGCAGCAATTACAGCCTCAAGTCTTTTTGAATATGATGCCACAAGCTTGGCACACCTATCCTTGGCCAGTTTCGCCCATTCCTCTTTGCAGCACCTCTCAAGCTCCATCAGGTTGGATGGGAAGCGTCGGTGCACAGCCATTTTAAAATCTCTCCAAAGATGTTCAATCGGATTCAAGTCT
The DNA here is from genome assembly GCF_900747795.2 of Erpetoichthys calabaricus. Classification (NCBI taxonomy): domain Eukaryota; kingdom Metazoa; phylum Chordata; class Cladistia; order Polypteriformes; family Polypteridae; genus Erpetoichthys; species Erpetoichthys calabaricus. The sequence goes on along the minus strand of NC_041399.2, from coordinate 108,439,672 downwards.
GGGCTCTGGCTGGGCCACTCAAGGACATTCACAGAGTTGTCCTGAAGCCACTCCTTTGATATCTTGGCTGTGTGCTTAGGGTTGTTGTCCTGCTGAAAGATGAACCGTTGCCCCAGTCTGAGGTCAAGAGTGCTCTGGAGCAGGTTTTCATCCAGGATGTCTCTGTACATTGCTGCAGTCATCTTTCCCTTTATCCTGACTAGTCTCCCAGTTCTTGCCACTGAAAAACATCCCCACAGCATGATGCTGCCACCACCATGCTTCACTGTAGGGATGGTATTGGCCTGGTGATGAGCGGTGCCTGGTTTCCTCCAAACGTGATGCCTGGCATTCACACCAAAGAGTTCAATCTTTGTCTCATCAGACCACAGAATTTTCTTTCTCATGGTCTGAGAGTCCTTCAGGTGCCTTTTGGCAAACTCCAGGCGGGCTGCCATGTGCCTTTTACTAAGGAGTGGCTTCCGTCTGGCCACTCTACCATACAGGCCTGATTGGTGGATTGCTGCAGAGATGGTTGTCCTTCTGGAAGGTGCTCCTCTCTCCACAGAGGACCTCTGGAGCTGTGACAGAGTGACCATCGGGTGTTTGGTCACCTCCCTGACTAAGGCCCTTCTCCCCCAATCGCTCAGTTTAGATGGCTGGCCAGCTCTTGGAAGAGTCCTGGTGGTTTCAAACTTCTTCCACTTATGGATGATGGAGGCCACTATGCTCATTGGGACCTTCAAAGCAGCAGAAATGTTTCTGTAACCTTCCCCAGATTTGTTCCTCGAGACAATCCTGTCTCAGAGGTCTACAGACAATTCCTTTGACTTCATGCTTGGTTTGTGCTCTGACATGAACTGTCAACTGTGGGACCTTATATAGACAGGTGTGTGCCTTTCCAAATCATGTCCAATCAACTGAATTTACCACAGGTGGACTCCAATTAAGCTGCAGAAACATCTCAAGGATGATCAGGGGAAACAGGATGCACCTGAGCTCAATTTTGAGCTTCATGGCAAAGGCTGTGAATACTTATGTACATGTGCTTTCTCAGTTTTTTTATTTTTAATAAATTTGCAAAAACCTCAAGTAAACTTTTTTCACATTGTCATTATGGGGTGTTGTGTGTAGAATTCTGAGGAAAAAAATGAATTTAATCCATTTTGGAATAAGGCTGTAACATAACATAATGTGGAAAAAGTGATGTGCTGTGAATACTTTCCGGATGCACTGTACATCATATCTTGCCGTCTGTATCATTTTTATATTCTTGCAAATGTAATACCTGAAAAGGCACATGGCACTTCTGTTTTTTCAGTATATCTAGATGTGTACTGTATTTGTTTAAAATGTTTCCTGTTGCCATGGTGAACATGTCATTATGAACAAAGGCACCTTAGGGCTCTTCCTGCTGTATACCCACCCAGCACACATGGCTGATTAGTCACTCGCTGGGTGCTATGCATTGTGCAGTGCTAGAATGCTAAGAAATGCCTGGAGTTCAGTCTATTGCCCATCCTGCTCCTTCTTTATCATCTACTTCTGTTCTCCAAACTGGTTTAATTCTTTTCCTTTCTGTATGTGCACACTGGATTCAGCATACCACCTTGTAGCAGAGTGTGTTTGATTTTCATTGCGAGATTGGCAGATCCAATGAGAGCAGGATATTTTTTGAAAAATACAGTGGCCCGGACCTCATGAGTATAGATGTGTGCAAGTGAAAGAGGCAGCCACATAACACTTAATGGGCGTAATCATCCGCATGAGACCAATCAGGTCAGCAATGTCTCATTAACGATCCATGGATTGTTGAGAAGACATTTACACACACAAACTATAAATGGTCAGAGAAGGGGGGGAGATTTAACCAAAGGAAAAAGAATTGTGGAAGAGCCAGTGGCGGTGGAAGGAGGCAAGTGGGTCAGAGAAGCCCCTCAGATGAGCATAGAGATGGGTGTTCCAGGGGCAAATTGAATTGCTTCTACTGAGTATGTGAAACAAAAGCAGTCGAATGCAGCAGGAATCCTGTGGACACCAGAAGAGGTGGCAGGATGAGGAAGTCAGACTCAGAGCATTGTGGCGGATGCTGAAGGAACATGGCTGAGACAGGAGTCATTTGTGGACTGCATTCACTGTTTCTCACCCCTGTTCAGCATGCCTAAGGTGAATGGGTGAGCAGGGAGAAACATGGGTTGCAAGTGAAAGAATGGCGAGTCTGATTTTATTCATGTTTTAACTATTTATTGCCTCTATTGGATTTTAACTTCTTCACACAATACTGTTTTTAAGGATTATTTATTGAAGACTTCTTGTACCGCATTTTATTTTGGACACTGTTTGCAATTTCATTTTGAATAATAAACTTGCAAAATGCACCATTTTGCACCGTTGACTGTTATTGTTCCCTTTTTTGCCATCCTCATTTATTATTATTGATGTCCTGGGAAAAGAAAGATGCAGGCACCCATGGCATCATACACATCCCTGTAAAATTCCACTGTACCTACAGGGTACAGATCTACCAGAATGACTAAATGTCATACCGTATTTAATGGCTTATATAAATACTGACCTCCTAATGCCGAATTTCTAAAGACCAGAGTATAAACGTGCTACACAAATTTATGCTTATTGTTTCTATAACTACTTTGCCCTATCATGCTACAGTATATAAGAAGTGTGTGTGTATTTAATGAGATGATTAACCTATTAGCACTCCCTCATGCTTCAATGACCTTGGTGCTGGAAATTATTGGGTAGGGGTTCAACTTTGTTAGTGAACATGGGGTAAAAAAAGCATAGTCAGATAAATCATCTTGTTCATTTTCTGAATAGCAGAGCAAGAATATGTGTAGAACAGACCTAAATGCTCATTTGCAATAGTAAATGGTTTTGGCGATTCAGTTAAAAGGTGAGATGTTTGTCTATCATAGCATAAACACACTGATACCTGTAAAATATTCAGATTCACCATATAGTTGAAAGTCTTTTTACAATAACAGAGGAATCTTTTTCAATGGCAGTGTGCCACATACTGCTCAATATAAGGCCATGGCCATCCAGTTACTTGGTATCCTGTCTGTTCTTCTGGGGGCCCAACTATCTTTTAAAAACGTTTACGTATTTCCTTTAGGTTGTTAGTTAATCAATGTATAGAAAATGCATTTTGTACCAAAGTGTAATTAGATTGTTTGCATTGATTTTTCTAACAGATACAAGCCAGTTTAGGATCATAGAAGGTGATGCCAACTGCATTGGGTGCAAGAATACAACCAATATTGGTGCCAAACCATCACAGAACACACACGACTAAAACATGTATTTTTTTTTTTTAATTCATCACACAATTCTATTAAAACAAGTTCTTTTTACAGAAATCCAAATAAAAATACCTTTTATTAATTATTAAAGTTTTAAAACTGAAAATGTCAACATAACCTGCTTTACACTGTGTATGAAAGTTTCTCTGAAAGGCAGTTAGTCTCTTTTATGCATTAATCAGCTTGGTTCTATTCTTAAATGACTGGTTAATCTTAAAGTTGATGTATTTTTATTATTGCTGTTACTCTAAAACATTATTGCTTTATACAGTTAGTATATTTTTATCCAGTCAGATTCTGAAGATAAAAAAAAATATTAGTTTGATTATTCTCCCCCATAAGACAATGTGCTTTTCTCATCAATTTATTTTTAAAGCAACCAGATTGCTGAAAGTATTTTCTTTTTTTGGATTGAGGCCTGGATGTCCAAGAACTTACTCAAGCTGAACAGCACCAAAACTGAAGCTCTTTTAATTGGCACCCCCCATCAACTTCACTTCTCTGTAAATTGTATTTCCTTTTCTGACGGTACCATTACCCTCTTCTCCCCTTCTGTTACAAATCTGGGTGTCAAGTTAGACTCCCATCTGTCATTTGATACACATGTCCATCACCTTTGTAAAATTGCATTCCTTCATCTTCGAAACATAGCCAAACTCTCTCCCTACCTCTCCCTCTGTGATACTGAAAAGCTGGTTCATGCCTTTGTCTCGTTCCAGGCTGGACTATTGTAATGTACTCCTCATCGGGATCCCCAGCAAGAGCCTTCAAAAGCTACAACAAATTCAGAATAGTGCTGCAAGAATCCTGATGAGGGTGCAGAAATATGAACACTGTGGAGGATTGCCGGCTTCCCAGTCCGGCCCTCACCCCCAGGCCGCTAGGAGGAGCCCTCCGGACAGCATATTGGTGCCCCGAGTTCCAGCAGGGCCTCATGGACTTTGTAGTTTCTGTACACAGCCCTGCTGGATACCTTGGGGGCCGCCAGGAGTCGCTGTATAAGGGCTAGTGGGCTCTTGCGTGCCCTATAACCCGGGAGTGCGTCACAGTCACGTGACTGGAGGAAGCGACGTGCTCCCGGGATGAAGAAGAGGACTGTTTGCCCTGACCCGGAAGGAAAACGGACTTGTGGGTTTGGCTTGGAACCACTTCCGGGTCAGGAGCTATAAAAGGACTAAAGAAAGCCCAGAACACTGAGCTGAGCTGGGAGGTAGGGTGGCGACGTGTCTGGGCGAGGAGGATTGTTTATTGTAGAGAATAGTTTGAGTATATGAGTGTGGTGTGTGGAGTGCTTTGTGCACATTATAATAACAAAATAAATAGTTATTATATTTTCACCTGGTCTCAAGAGTGGTACCTGAGGGTTCAAGAGGTGGACAAAAGCTACTTCTGCTACACTGGCGTAGTCGGCAGGAGACTCTGGCCGTCTGGAGGCAGAGGATCTGCATTTAAAATTAAATCCGTTGTGGCAGAGAACCCTAAGAAGGTCCCTCAAGTAACCGCGGAGGTGAAAACTCCACCCGCGAAGAAGAACGCTGCTATCGTGAGCCGTGACACGCAGCCAGCTGCAATGGGGAAAAGGTCTGGCAAAAAGAAGGCCAACACCAACTGGGTGAAGACCGCAACCGACGCCAAGCTGTCCTGGGCTTACCTGACTGGGTGTGAGGAGGACCGGCAGCCGATAAAGGCTAAGCAAATCCGAAGGGCACAATTGCAAGTAGGCTGCCAGCAATCGGCTGCATCAACAGCCCTGAATGAATCGGGGACACCGCGGAAAAATCCGGAGGTATGTGCCGGGGCAACGCCCGATGGGCAAGGGATGTGTTATTCCTATTTTGCAGAGGCCTGCCTTCGGAAAACTCCCGGTGAATCGGATACCTGCCTCGTACCGTGGCAAGATGGCCGCGATACCCAGAAGGCAAGTCGGGCTGGAAGCGGCCCAACCCATTCGTGGGATGTATCCACGTGACCTCGCGCGACGGTGACCAGGAAGAAGGTCAGTTTGGAGCCGTCGGTGAGGTCAATAATTCCCCAACGCGTCTGCGCTCCCTGAAGGGGAAGGGGGCGGCGAGCAAGGCAGCGCCAATATTAAACGAAGGTAAAGAGGGGCGGGAAGTGACTGTAGTGTCTGCAGGCAAAGTTAAAAAGGCAGACCGCAGCCAGCCGCGGGAGGCTACCCGCTCCTCTAAGGACTCCAAGTCCCAGGAGACCTTGCAAAGCCCAGCGGAGCACGTGCCAGGAGTGGACGTGCTCATTGGTTCCCGGTCGACAGGTAATCAAAATAAAGAAAGGTACATACCTATGGCCGAATTAACTGACTATATGATACGGGATCTCGAGGAGGTACTCGAGCCCGTACTGGCTTTCTTACAGGGGATTGCGGACTTAAGAAGACGTTTGGAGGAGCTGGGAGCTACAGTAAAAAAAGCGCCGTTGATAAGACTGGAAGAATACCTTCGGCGCTTAGGCCATGAAGCCCGGCCTCGATTAATGCGGCGGTGCAGGTAGGTGCCCTCTGTACCGTATATAATAAGGGGACACAGTGTGAACCGGCACCGCGTTTAAAAAGTAGCGGTTGCCAAAGCGCTGTGAACCCGACATTGGAGTGTGGCACAATGACGGAGTGGTTGGGCAATTGTCCGTTAGAACCGGAGCGGCGGTATCAGACGCCGCTCTGGACCAATGCGGACCTTAAGAGCCTGACCCGTGTGATAAAGGGGTTGCCGTTGGTTACTGGAGGGGCGGAGGAAGTGCCAATCGAACCGGGGCGGCTGGATAGTGCTGTTATCTGGAGCGATGTGGTACTAATGACGCCACTTCCAATAATACATAGGACAACGGGCGTGCAAACAGCAAAAAGGCTCTCTCTTTTCCATAGAATGCCTCATGCTGTGCACAAGCCCCAGAGTAAGCAAGAGATCCCCGAATTAAAACGAGGGTCTCCTAACAAAATAAAGAAAAGGGCAGAGAGCAGCAAAGTGGCCATAATTCCCTCCTTGGCGGAGGAAAGGGCGGAGCTAACCCTAACGGAATTCCCAAGGTGTTTTAGGTCCCAAGAAGAGAGGCGACCAGGAGGACGGCGGCGGTGTTGCAACTGCCGTAAACCGGGCCACCTATGGCGAAGTTGTCCCCTGAGGACATGGGAGCGGTGGGATAACAGATACACTGTTCCCCCAAGGTTCGCTGGGGGGTCTCGACATCGTCGCCAGGGTCCGGACGATGCGTCCTCTTGGAGGAGAACGTCCCTCGTGGGGATCAACGCTCCGCCCCAGTTGGCTTCGCTGAGAGGGGGGAACTGTGGAGGATTGCCGGCTTCCCAGTCCGGCCCTCACCCCCAGGCCGCTAGGAGGAGCCCTCCGGACAGCATATTGGTGCCCCGAGTTCCAGCAGGGCCTCATGGACTTTGTAGTTTCTGTACACAGCCCTGCTGGATACCTTGGGGGCCGCCAGGAGTCGCTGTAAAGGGGCTAGTGGGCTCTTGCGTGCCCTATAACCCGGGAGTGCGTCACAGTCACGTGACTGGAGGAAGCGACGTGCTCCCGGGATGAAGAAGAGGACTGTTTGCCCTGACCCGGAAGGAAAACGGACTTGTGGGTTTGGCTTGGAACCACTTCCGGGTCAGGAGCTATAAAAGGACTAAGGAAAGCCCAGAACACTGAGCTGAGCTGGGAGGTAGGGTGGCGACGTGTCTGGGCGAGGAGGATTGTTTATTGTAGAGAATAGTTTGAGTATATGAGTGTGGTGTGTGGAGTGCTTTGTGCACATTATAATAACAAAATAAATAGTTATTATATTTTCACCTGGTCTGAAGAGTGGTACCTGAGGGTTCAAGAGGTGGACAAACGCTATATCTGCTACAACACATTTCACAAATCCTTCGATCACTTCATTGGCTCCCTATCCATCTCCGTATCGAATACAAACTCTGTTTGTGTACTCACCAGTGTATCCATGGAAGTGCTCCACAATATCTTAAAGATCTCCTCATATTACAATCCACTACAAGAAACCTCCGTTTTACAAATACCTACCGCCTTTGCCCCCCTTTTAAAAAAACAGCTAAAGACTTTTCTATTTAGGAAAGCTTATTAACAAGAATGCTATAATTATTGTTGTTTTTATCTCTGTTTTTATCTTGCCTTGCCTTTGTTTAATCTTTTTATGTTGCACTTTGAGATTTACTGCTAATGTAAAGTGCCCCTATAAATAAAATGCATTATTATTATAAAATAACCACTATTAGTATTGTGAAGTGAGTATATTTTTTATATATTTACACTACAGTACAACTACTACTATAATTGCTGAAGCTGTCTCAAGCTGCATATCTACAGCCCAACCCCACTTCTGTAAGGAGTCAAGTTATAATTGATTTTTCTGTTAATGGGTCAATAAAATTACATTCATACCATGTAAAACCTGCTATTTTCCAATCATTACCTTTATGGACATAAAATTACACTTTGGTAGGCAAGACTTGAAAGCAAACCGGATTAACCAATTGGATAACAAATCGCCTTTTATTGTTTGCTTGTTCCTGGTGTTTGTAATAATTTTAAAAATGAGGGAACATTTAGAGGTAAAAAGGGAAAAGAAAAAAATTTAACACTGCAATCTACTACAATCATAAACAGGGTGAGGATTAACAAATGTGATTGCTATTAAAGTGTACATAACAGTTTCAGTTTAATGTCATGTGCCAATGGGGTTTAACCAGCAGCATTGGTATGTTTAAACTACTGATAGGAAATCCATCTGTCTATCCATTATCCAACCCGCTATATCCTAACACAGGATCGTAGGGGTCTGCTGGAGCCAATCCCAGCCAGCACAGGGTGCAAGGCAGGAACAAACCCCAGGCAGGGCACCAGCCCTCCACAGGGCACACATGCACACACACTAGGGACAATTTAGGATCGCCAATGCACCTAACCTGCATGTCTTTGGACTGTGGAAGGAAACCCACGCAGACACGGGGAGAACCCGGGAAGCGAACCCAGGTCTCCTTACTGTGAGGCAGCAGCGTAACCATCATTTTATAAAATAACACAAGTTCATGAGTGAAAACATTCCATACATTCCCTGTGCCTGTTTTTTCCAAAGCCGGGTCTTAAGGGTGTTAAGCCTACTTTAACAACAGTGAGTACAAGGCACAAAACAACCCTGGGCAGGGGTGCCATTTAAAAGGCTATATTTCAGTAACATTATGCTCATTTAGTGTCCTACCTGAGATCACTGATCACTTCCTTAAATGTTAAATCTTTGAAATTTGGATTTTTTGATGCTGTTTGCAAAAGATTCCAAATCTGCTCTATCACCAAACTGTTGTCATTTAGTCTTTATGACTTTCATTTGTCTTGCACTGCAGTATCTGAATTTACAAATTTCAGAAATCATAGTGGCCTTTTTCAGTTTTGTTACGAATTAACTTTCAGGATTAAGTAGAATCAAACCTAGTAGTGGCATCTGCACAAACCCTACTATTTTTCACAATGCATCTTCTATGCATTTTGTCTTCTCCTGAATTCTGAGACACATTCATCTCAAAGGATATTGTAACCAATTGCCTGCAGGTTTGTGATTATTCAAGCAAAGGATGATGTTACACAACAACAAGGATTATTTTGTGTAGTGCCTTTCTGTGGTCAACTTCATCCCAAGGTGCTTTTATTTGAAATGTCTTATTCAGCATTGCACCTAGTTGAGTATAATAACTATCTTTGAGGATTACAATTAAATGATCTCTACAGTGCATAAAGAGAACATTTTGCAAAGTTTCACATAAAATTAATTTGTTTAAACCCAGTTTTCTAACAGTGCCTCCCAAATAGCATAAGCTAACTATTCTTTTTGGAACCTTGGACAGTTTTTGTTTTCACATATTTCTTCTCTGTCTGGCCTTGATTCCTTTATTCCAATCTGCACATGAGCCCCTACCTTGATATCTGTTTTTAGCTCAGTTGGCATTTGGTTATCACTGCATGGCCCTTAACATTGACTGTGTTTTTCCATTTATAAGAAATGATGAAGAACTGTGAGATTATTAGAAGACTAGCCATGAATTCAAGCCAATTATTTTTTGTACATGTGGACTGCATGGATAAGTGAAACCTTTTAGTATTCTGCTAAAACATGACTACACTGAATGAAATATTGTTAAACTGAGGTGTATTTTCTGTCTGCTAGAAATGTTTTTGTTAATATTCACATCTTTTGCTATGCTTCTCATTTTTTAGACACCGAAGTTTGATGTGAGCACCAGTTTAATGTATTGAGGCATGCAAAGTGGTATAAACAGCACACTGCCTATGGCGGAATACAACAGTGCCTTTCATTAGCAGTCACTCGGCTTTGAGAAGAGCTGGATGAACAACAGTCCCAGAGTGATCATGTTAATGAGTTCTATTTTGATACCTCCACTGGGTTTCGTCTTCGGCTAGATACAGTATATTTCACTTGGGAGATGAAAATTTTTGCCTTAATACTAATAACACAAAAGAAAACAGGTAGTTGTATACATTGTTCAAAAAGGGTTTTCTTTGTTTCATGTATTATGCAAGGTTGTCAATAATTTTAACAAGATGATTAGAAATGTTACAGCAGAATTAGATGATATTGTATGTGTCTAAATAGTAACTGTTAAATTGCTATAAAGTGCAACTTGGCCATACAATGCCATAAGAGAACTAAACATATTATAAACAATCCTAATTGTTTTTGTTTTTTGTCAAGTAATTCTTATTTTTTTTAATTGATAAAATATTTTGTACTTTTTTTTTTTTTTTAACACAAGATACTGTTAATGTAAGTAAATTCAATCTGTTTTTGTGCCAGATCAATGTATGTGGTGACTGGAAAGTATTGCATAATGTCTTCAGTAATTTTACAAATGGATGGGGGAGAGAGGTAATTGCTGCTAAATCTGTGTATATGATAAGTTTGCAAATGTATTGAACTGACCCACAGCAACATTTATGTACATATTGCATGCAGTGAATATGGATTTGAACTAATATAGTCTGAACAGATTATTATTGAGCTCCCAAAATCTGAGTTGTTATATACAAACAGCTAAAACCATTGTTTAACGTGTTTTTTCCATATTGTATTTTGAGAATGTCAATTTACAAAAATATATATTGACCTCCTTTACATCCATCCATCCATCCATTTTCCAACTTGCTGAATCCGAACACAGGGTCACGGGGGTCTGCTGGAGCCAATCCCAGCCAACACAGGGCACAAGGCAGGAAACAATCCCGGGCAGGGTGCCAACCCACCGCAGACCTCCTTTACAATAACTTGAATATCAAGTGCTCATCCTTTGGTTGACTTTCTTGAATGTTGTTTATCTGGATTTGCTAGAATTGTGAGTAAACAACACTTTTTGTTCTTCTTGTCATGGTAATTGGATGTATCATTGTGCCTGGTTGGACTATGATTTCTAGCCAAATTATAAAGTCCTAGCTGTGATGTAAATTTTAACATTTTTCATTTTGTTAATGTTGGGCTGGCGCCCTGCCCGGGGTTTGTTTCCTGCCTTGCGCCCTGTGCTGGCTGGGATTGGCTCCAGCAGATCCCCGTGACCCTGTAGTTAGGATATAGCAGGTTGGATAATGGATGGATGGATTTTGTTAATGTGACATATTCAATAATCCTGTTCTTGTCATGTCTGACTATGTCTTATAATTTTGTCACTATAAAAGTGACAAATGATTTTGGCAGCTTTGAAAGTCAAACCTAAGTCAAGAGCATATAACACATTTATTAATATGCAAATTATGTCATGGTATTTACAGAGTTGACATGTTTCATGTGTTCTGGAATAATAGTAAATTCATTTTCTGCCAAGGATTCTCTGTTAAATAAAATTTACTAAACCAATGTCACAATATTAAAAAAATGCAAGCCCAATGTGACAATTCTGAAAAATGGAGTTTTCAGTAATACCCTGTATTAAAGTCATTTCATCTCAGTCAAAAAAATTTGAGTGTAAAGTATATACAGGAGAATGAAGATCAATAAACATTCATAAACTTTTGTCAAAATTGGCATGGTCAACTATACAGCAAGATGGCATTCTTCTCTGCTTATTTTTTACTGTTTCCAGTGTAGGGCTTGTTAAAGCTGTTATAGCATTGTGTTTGTCTTCATCTGCCTTTTTTAATAAAATACTTTGGGCAGTCTTTGTACTTTACTACATTTGCTGGACAATCATATGGTGCTTCATTCACATTTTTAAAGCTTTCTATAAGTTTATGTAAGGGGAGAAACAAATGTTTGGCTATACTCTGTATTAAATAGTTAGCAGGGTGGTTAATGATAGTGTAAATTTATTCTGTTGTATAAACTGATGCTTGCTTATCAACAGCATCATCCTAGGATATGGTGTAAATGTACATTATAATGTAATTCATATAAATAATGATGAACCTAATTGTCAGCATAGTAAAAAAGAAAGGATTTATTGTGGGAACCATATGTTTGTGTGACACGTCTTTCATGCTTGCTTCAAACTAAGTTCACTGTACATTTTTGTAGTGCAAATCAAATTATTTAAAAGTAAAATATACTATGAAACTTTCATCAAGCTTGATTATTCATTCTGAAAGTTAAGGTAATAAAAAAAATCAAAGTTTTTCCAAATGTCTTGTATATTAATGTTTTGGAAATTTATTTTAATGCTACAATGTTTACCCTATAGGTAAACGCAGACAGATTTTCTACTGACATTTTTTTTCTCCATTAGACGAAATCCCAGTTTCTTCTAGGAAAACTGAAAGGCAATCTTCTGCTGCATTTCCTGAGATTATTTGCAGTGGGCCATGCTGGATACAACTCTTGAAGACTATACACAGGAAGCATCCTCACTACATGACTGGACCTCTTTAAGTGCACTCTTCTTGAAGTAGAACTGCTGCTGCTCTAGCACAAGGTCCTTTTGTATTGTTGCTGTTCATCATAGCATATGAAGTTCAAGTCCAAAACAGAGATTATCAAATTAGATGAGGATTGGGAAGAAGCCTGAGCTTTGAATTGTGAGATTTGCCTTAGGAACTGGATTCTGTTCAACCACCACCTAGTACAATGGCCTCAGTATTGGGCCGGTGCTCCGATCTAGTGGTCATTCCGTTCACAGTGACCACTGAATATACTTTTGAACAAGACCCCAGTAGCTTTCTACCATACAAACAACAACCCACTATGTTGTGGGAGAGGACTGTGACTGAAGATTTGGAGGAGTTGATATTTATAATAACTGACTTACACTCTTGCATGAAATACTTTAGTGCCAAGACAATAACATCTGCAATAATCATAGCTGCAGCCCTTAGTCCCCAATTGGATACTGTCTGAGCTTTGGTTGTAGATTGATATTTTGCATAAAATTGCAAACTAGAGAAAAGACAACACACCCCTAGATGGAGTTGTACATTTAAAAAGATTTCATCTACAGTATTTACAACTACGGAAGCTCTTGGCAATCAAGTAGAGTGTCCTGATGTTATGCATCAGTGGCTTCAGAATTCCACCCTGTTGCTGAACATACCACGAGGATGATTTATAGTACAAAAATGTGCAAATGTGATTAGAAAAATTCCCATTACCCCTCAAATATCTGTCCAGGTTGGATCAATTTTACACAATCTGTATGGCTTGTAATGGATCAGTGATTTGACCGTTGACTAGATTCTCCTTTCTAGCAGCCCTGCATCAGCTTTGTCAGGGTGGCTGAAGAGTGTGATTCTTGCCAACTGGAGTATACCCTCTTCTCTGCCTTGATTAAAATGGGTGCCATAAACCCTTCTTACTTGTCACTGTCTAAAAATTCCACACAATGTGATTGTTAACCATCACAGTGATCTCCTCCACAGACTGCACTGCTTTGTACTGGTTTCCTGCACTGCCACCCTCAGAGTTTCTGAAAGTACCCTTCCTATCTCAGTAGCAAAGTTCCACCTACCTTCCAAGGTTATTTAATGTATTGACAGAATCCTTTTTTAGGTAGCCAAATAGTAGTTCACCATGACCTCACCAAAATGCTCCCAGTTGGCTACTTGCACTGCTCTCATCTTCTTGGTGTGCCAGTGACTTGCCAAGCATGGTCCAGATGTTATGCAGCAGTGGCCATAGAATTACATGCTCCTGCTACACTTCCCAGAATGTGATCTCAGATACGTATAGAAGAGAAAAGAAAAATTTCAGTCTACTTACCAAATGTTTTGAGAAAACTAATCCAAGGGGAAAAAATAGCAATTTGATTGGAAATAGTTAATGACACAAAGTAAAAAATTCCCTTGATCTTGATTTACCCTTTATGACAAGCCCATTGCATACTAGGTGATAACCCAAGGTAAGCATAATCTGGATTTCCACCTTATTACAAAATCCCTTCCAGAACCTAGAAATAAACTGGGACTGGCGATTCAATAACGTTGATTTTGGTAACCCATGTAACTTAAAATAATAAAGTGATAAAATAAGTGTTTCAAACAGTTGTGTACCTGATTTAAGATACTTCATGGGTAGAAAATAGACACTCTTACAAAATCAGTTGGCAATTACCAAAATCATAGTATGGTCCTTGGATAAAGACAACTCAATAATAAAATTGACTTTTATGTACTCCCAAGGATGTCACAGGAAAATCAATTCGCTTACGTAAACCGAACCGAAAATCGGATTATGCTTTCAAATGACAGCAAACCTCACAGGCTTTCAGAAACTCTAACATCTCTAGTCAAAAGTATCCCCTTAAAACTTTACCTGTCTTACTAATGCCAGTATGCCCTTAGAATGGCAACAAATGACCCCATTCTAAATCCTCACTGACCATGTGGTAAGGAACAAATCATTTTTCTTCAGGTGGAGGGTTACCCAATCAACTTGAAGAAATTACTGGAGGAAGGTAACAGGGCTGTGTCAGAATACCAAAGTAATTTGTGGACTTAAACCAGGTAACATAAAAACTGAAATGGTTTCATAATTAAAGTCTTCCTCAAAATGAATGTTTCTGGTGATGTAATAGATTTAACAAGACACTCCCCAATCAGACCACCATTGATGCAGAAAATACTCGGGGTTAATTTCAGTTGTTTGATTTGTAGCCCACATTCTATCGCAAAGTGAAAGATATTACAACTTTCTGAAGCCCCAGAATGCATAAATCCCAAAATGTCCGTATTAAACCTGACTTTCTTGAAAACGTCTGTCCTTCCAGTCTATTTATGAGATGAACCTTTAACTTGCTTAAAGACTTTCATGCACTCAGCCACCAAATGCTCACACTCGCCACAATAAAAACAAAACCCAGATGTAATCCTGAAGTGACATCCCCAAGCCAACCATTTCAGCTTTCCCAAGCTCCATAAGCTCTTGCTGATTATCAGTATTAGACTTGAGCTTCATATGCTCATGAAATAGAAAGGCTCTCGGTGCTTCTTTTAGTTTTTTTTTTTCAAACCAACCTGTTTCCAATCTTTTAGGCTATGCTAAATACATTGTTCAATATTTACATCATATTTAGAAAGCTCTTCTTTAATAACGTCAGAAAAGCGATTTCTAAAAAGTCTGACAAGTGTGGCATCATCCCAACACGATTCCACAGCAAGCCTTTTGAAAGTTATTAAAAAATCACTTACAGCTTTATTTTCCTGTGCCAGCACTGAATTGTGAGCAGTATGAGTTCCGTCCAGAACATTAAAGAGGGTCGCCAAGTCCATTTAAAAGTCCTCTAGTTTTAATGTGTTTAGGAGTTTGTTAGCATATAAAGCAGAAGCCCCTTCTAATTGTTTATCAGGTAGCAGAGAAATAATAGAAGCATTCTTGGTTCCAAGGCTACTGATCAAGAATTAACTTGCATTGTTAAACAATATCTCTAATTTTTTTGTCTTCTAAAAAAACATTCATGGGGGGAATACGTGGTTCAGCTGTGCTAAAGTCTTGAAAAGCTGATTTTTCTGATTGTTTTAAACTGGTCACTTCTTTTAAAAGGTGCTGTACCATTATAGTGAGGCTCTTTACATGTCATTCAATAGCCTGCGGTCTTTTTTGAAGAATACTATTGAAATCTACAGCAGGAGTCTACAAAGTCAGTCCTGGAAGGCTGCACTGGCTTCATGTTTTTGTTCCAACCCAGTTTCTTAAAGAGAAGTCAGTTATTACTGTTGAAGCTTTTATTGCTCAACTAATATTTTTATGCCTCATTTATAGGTGTACTCACGTTTGTTCTATACTGTGCCTGTGCGGGATTCTTCCCTCCCTCCCTACACTCCTGCTGACCTGCTCTCACACTGTGCTTTAGCATTCTGGGCCTGGGCACGCTTTTGTCATCATCATGTAACTTTGTGTACAGCCAAAACAAGATCTGAACACGAAGTGACGGCATGCATGTCGAAATGATTTTGCTTATTTTGTGGTTGTTTTGGAATCGTATAGGGCAGGATAGCGCACTACCATCTTACAGATTTATTGAGTGTGCAGTGCAGTGCAGTGCTTTGCTGTTAATCGTGCTACATGTATAAGAAGATTTTTATGGAGACAAATGATGTTAAGGTTATTGTTATGATATTACATGACTTGTCGCATCATTGATGTTATGTCTGTTTTCTGTGTTGGCCCAACATGGAGCAATCACACTAGTCAAATAAAGTAGAGTTTGGGGGGTTATATGCGGAAACCATTTTCAGGCAGGTAACAAATTGCTATTGTGAGTACACCCTTAGTTTTCTTGCTTGTTAAGATTCCCCACCCTTAATTGCTTATTTTAGTCACAGTTTTTAATTGCTCATTATGCTATGGAAGTATCAAAGGAACCGGCAGATCACCATTTCTCTTGTTTTAGTTTATACCTGTGTGTGTTCATTGTGAACTATCAGGTTTAGTAAAATATTTGGAGGTAAACTGATGAGAAAAAAAGTGAAGGACTGAGAATTACTAATTCACTTCAGGTTACAAATCATTTGGATGATATCCTTGGAAAGGAAAAAAAAAACTACAATGTAAGAATGATCAGACGTAGCAGAAGGAAAATGCTGACAAGCCGTAAAATTAAACAAAAATCTATTATTGCAAGGACTTGTTTCCAATTAAGCATTTGGGTTGGAACAAAAGTAAGCAGCCATTACAGCTGTCAAGGGCCAGCTTTGTACACCCCTACACTATATTATTGTAGACACGTTTTGCCGTCCACGTAGAAGTATTTTCAGTAGGTCTCATATACTGTATAAGTTCAGTCTGGCAGTACAGATGCATATAATTATCACCTTTGAACCCTGCAAGAGGATTTGTTACAATGTCTGCAGTAGTCCCATGATAATCCTTGACCGTTTTCACCCATAGTTAACCAATTGAATAGATCAGTTATAACAATTTTACACCAATAACATATCATTAATAGTACAGTGTAACAAAACAACAGTACAAACACTTTTATAATCAAGGTTGCACAGTTTACACCCACGGCGCTGTTGTCGTGAATCTTGATTATTGATAATGCTTTTAACCTTTTAGTATGAAATCAATTTGTTTGAATCAATTACATCTATCTATTATATTAAAAATAGGTTTCCTTTGTGTCTGTGTTATTCAGCCCTGACCACTCCCCTTCACACCGCTCGCCCAATCTCTACTCTTACTGCACACATCCTCTCTCCATACCACCCCGTGACACTGTCAGTGCTAACCTGCCCTTCAATGCAGTCAGTTATAATGGCAAGGCAGAAAAGCAAATTTTAGATCACAATAGAAAAACGGCAGCAAAAGCTGATAATGAATGGCGAAAAAAAGAAAATGAACAAAAAAGCTGCATATAGTAAAAATGAAGAACAAAGAGAATCATCCAATAAACGAGAAAGAGAAAAATATCCCAAACAATAAGCGAATAGAAATACAAAAAAGCAACGATTATAGAGTGAAAGTTAGACAAAATGATTCATAATATTGTTTTTCACAAGGCATTAATGTAATTTAACTTTTTATTCACTTTTTATTATGTTTTGCTTTTTTACATCCGCTTTTTACTTTTACTTTTTACTACGTGTTATTATTTATTGGTATTTAAAAATAGACAGTTGTAGTGAAATATTCAAGTAACTGATTTTCTATCTATAATAACTAAGGATCAAACTGTCTTCCTCCTGCACCCTGCATATTCATCTATATACCATCTCTTTAAATACAATCGCTTTCTCTAACAGTGGAGCACTCCGACGCAATTTTTGCAGCTCATCCGTGAGATAGCCAGCGAGTAGGGGGCAGAGCCCCCTAGTTAATATTAATATCCTTTATTATTTTGATAGATAGATAGATAGATACTTTATTAATCCCAGGGGGAAATTCACATATTCCAGCAGCAAAAATATTAAATTAAAGAGTAATAAAAAATGCAGATAAAAAAACAGACAATAACTTGAATAATGTTCAACGTTTACCCCCTCTGGTGGAATTGAAGAGTCGCATAGTTTGGGGGAGGAAATGATCTTCTCAGTCTGTCAGTGGAGCAGGACAGTGACAGCAGTCTGTCGCTGAAACTGCTCCTCTGTCTGGAGATGACACTGTTTAATGGATGTAGTGGATTCTCCATAATTGATAGGAGCCTGCTGAGTGCCCGTTGCTCTGCTACGGATGTCAGACCGTCCAGCTCTATGCCAACAATAGAGCCTGCCTTCCTCACCAGTTTGTCCAGGCGTGAGGCATCCTTCTTCTTAATGCTGCCTCCCCAGCACACCACTGCGTAGAAGAGGGCACTCGCCACAACCATCTGATAGAACATCTGCAGCATCTTACTGCAGATGTTGAAGGATGCCAGTCTTCTAAGGAAGTACAGGCGGCTCTGTCCTTTCTTGCATAGAGAATCAGTATTGGCAGTCCAGTCTAATTTATTGTCCAGCTGCACTCCTAGGTATTTATAGGTCTGCACCCTCTGCACACAGTCACCTCTGATGATCACGGGGTCCATGAGGGGCCTGGGTCTCCTAAAATCCACCACCAGTTCCTTGGTTTTGCTGGTGTTCAGTTGTAGGTGGTTTAAGTCGCACCATTTAACAAAGTCCTTGATGAGGTTTCTATACTCCTCCTCCTGCCCACTCCTGATGCAGCCTACGATAGCAGTGTCGTCAGCAAACTTTTGCACGTGGCAGGACTCCGAGTTATATTGGAAGTCCGATGTATATAGGCTGAATAGGACCGGAGAAAGTACAGTCCCCTGCGGCGCTCCTGTGTTGCTGACCACAATGTCAGATCTGCAATTCCCAAGACGCACATACTGAGGTCTGTTTGTAAGATAGTCCACGATCCATGCCACCAGGTATGAATCTACTCCCATCTCTGTCAGCTTGTCCCTAAGGAGCAGAGGTTGGATGGTGTTGAAGGTGCTAGAGAAGTCTAGAAACATAATTCTTACAGCACCACTGCCTCTGTCCAAGTGGGAGAGGGATCGATGTAGCATATAGATGATGGCATCTTCCGCTCCCACCTTCTCCTGGTATGCGAACTGCAGAGGGTCGAGGGCGTGTTGGACCTGTGGCCTCAGGTGGTGAAGCAGCAGCCGCTCCATGGTCTTCATCACATGTGATGTTAGAGCGACAGGCCGGAAGTCATTCAGCTCACCAGGATGTGATACCTTTGGGACTGGGGTGATGCAAGATGTTTTCCAAAGCCTCGGGACTTTCCCCTGTTCCAGGCTCAGGTTGAAGATGCGCTGTAGAGGACCCCCCAGCTCTGATGCACAGACCTTCAGCAGTCGTGGCGATACTCCATCTGGACCTGCTGCTTTGCTGGCACGAAGTTTCCTCAGCTCTCTGCTCACTTGCGCTGCTGTAATTGTGGGTGGGGATGTCTCTCCTATGTTGGTATCAGCAGAAGGATGTGTAGAGAGTGCAGTAATCCGAGGTGAGAGTGGGTTAGGGTGGTCAAACCTGTTAAAGAAGATGTTCATTTGGTTTGCTCTCTTCATGTCTCTCTCGATGGTGGCACCCTGCTTCGAGCTGCAGCCAGTGATGATCTTCATCCCATCCCACACTTCCTTCATGCTGTTGTTCTGCAACTTCTGCTCCAGCTTTCTCCTGTACTGCTCCTTCGCCGCCCTGAGCTGGACTTGGAGTTCCTTCTGCACGCGCTTGAGCTCATGCTGATCACCGTCTTTAAAGGCCTTTTTCTTCTGGTTCAAAAGGCCCTTGATGTCACTTGTAATCCATGGCTTGTTGTTAGCATAGCAGCGTACTGTTCTTACTGGAACTAAAGTGTCCATACAGAAGTTGATGTAGTCAGTAGTGCAGTCAACAACCTCCTCAATGTTCTCACTATGTGATCCCTGCAGGATATCCCAGTCTGTAGTTCCAAAACATTGTCTCAGAGTATTCTCAGCCTCCGGGGTCCACTTCCTGAATGATCGTTTGGTTACAGGTAGGACTCTCACTTTTGGTTTGTAGTGAGGCTGAAGCAGAACCAGGTTATGATCTCCTTTCCCAAGCGCAGGCAGTGGGGTGGCACTGTATGCGTCTTTAACGTTTGCATACAGTAAATCAATAGTCTTATTTCCCCGGGTGTTACAGTCCACATACTGGGAGAATGCAGGTAATGTTTTGTCCAGCGTCACATGGTTAAAGTCTCCAGCGATTAGCACAAGTGCCTCGGGGTGCTGCGTTTGTAACTTAGCAACAGCAGAATGGATGATGTCAGTCGCTATCTCCACGTCCGCCCGAGGAGGTATGTACACGATGACAACAATGACGTGTCCAAACTCTCTGGGCAAGTAATAGGGACGCAGACTTATGGCCAACAGTTTGATGTCCCTGCAGCAAGTGGAGATTTTGACTTTAACATGTCCAGAGTTATACCACCGTGTATTAACATAGAGAGCGAGTCCTCCTCCTTTGTGCTTCCCACAGGTACTTGCGTCTCTGTCCGCTCTAACGGTGCTAAACCCGGGTAGCTCCACATTAGCATCTGGGATGGTGTTAGTTAGCCACGTTTCGCAGAAACACAACAAACTGCATTCTCTGTAGGTTCTGACATTTTTCACCAGCGCAGCCAGTTCGTCGATCTTATTTGAGATTGAGTTCACATTCCCCAGAATAACAGAAGGCACCGAAGGCTTAAAACGCCACTTTCTCGCAAGCTGCTTCATTTTTAGCTTAGTGCCCGCTCTGCTGCCACGATACCGCCTTCTTACCTCGTCGGGTAAATAGGGAACCACACCGGCACTGGCATTTGTTCTCAGCGCCCGAAGTTGAGTACTTGAATAGGCGAGTCTTGGCGTGTAAAAATCCATGCCCATGTTGTAAAAGTGTGTCCAGGGAACGAATCCACATAAAATAAAGTGATAGGAGTGATCAATAAATAAAAATAGAAAAATAAAAGTAGAAAAATACACATACACATACAGTCATACACGGAGCTGCTGAAAAGGCTGCCACTCTCGGCGGACCACATTTTGTAATATTATGGCATGAGCTCTACCAGTGTGCTGCTTTGATTTTGTTAACTAGGTACACTAAAGTTATCCTAAAGTTAAAATACTGGTAACAATATTTTCTTTCCCCACAAATACAGTTGTCATATTAACATGTTGTTATATGTATATTTTATGCATTTTGATATTTTCTTTAACATGAGAAATTTGTTTCTATGGTTAGTGTTTTTTATTTTAACTTAATTTACACAAAGTTTGTGCTTTTGCTTGCATCTTTTTGCTTGCATTTCTTGTTTTATTTTTGTTTACATGATGCTGTTTGGAAGCATCATGTGACTGTAATTGTCATATTGTTGACATCACGGACATAAAGATACGTAAATATGATGGTCACTTCACGCACTATACCTCAGTTGATAAAATTATTGGGGAAACTGTGGTTTATTGTGGTTATTTTGTAACTGGCTTAGTGCTAGACGTGACATCATACTCTTATTGTTTTGGTTGTAGACCTTTTCTGATCTTTTGGTTTAGATCCATTGCTTCACTTGACTACATTGCAGCTTTTGCCGTCCATCTCCCAGTCCATCTTCACTATTTCACAGTAATCGTCAGACATGTTTTGTGTCTTCACAATAGGACTGGTAGTAAGGAAATTTAGATAAAATGTTGGGGTGCCAAACCATTTACTTAATGGTTGATACAAAATAATAGGTGCATGATGGTACTGAACATAGCAGAAATAAGATTAGCCATCAGCTGTTATAATATTCTAAACTTAAAGTCGTTGGCCTTGTCATGAGACGTCTGTCTTTCAGGATGGTTGTCTTTCAAATGAGCTGCAACCTCCTTGAGAGTGCCCTGTTTTTATATCTCCTGGACCAGAAGAGATGAAGTTTGTTACCATCACTGGGCAACTTCTCCAAGCTGTGGATAGGAAAGGAGACCAGGCGGTTAGTGATGTCCCAGGGTGGGAAAGCTTACCTTTGATGAACCCTCTGACGCCAATGCATGGCGTCTGCAATAAAATATCACATTTACCTTAAAATTAGACAGTAATTTCCCTTGTCTCAGTTGCTTCAGATTCCTTAAGTACCTTCTCGGAGTCAATTTCAAAGTTGCTTTGAAAGCTAGTTTTTGTCAGTCGTGTTAATCTCCTTTCCATCATGGTGTTCTTTAATGTTTTTAAACACCTCAAAATGCTGAATGAATGTTCAGTCAAAACAGTATGTGCTGTCACAGTACGCAGTACTTTTAAGTATGTATTGAATAAAGTATTTGGGTTAATGTTGCTGTTATGAAGTGTTTCAGCTCAACACTCTCGTAAAACATATTGGGAACCTCTTAAATCCGCATCGCCTTATAACGTAACCAAGGGATGAGCCGTGGCAAGTGAAGACACACACAGTCCGCAATGGATGGGCGTATAAAGAGCAGGTGCTTTTATTCCAAAAATGACTCCTTAAAATACAGTCAAAAAGTGTAGTGCTTTTTTCCCCTCAATAAATAAATAAATACAATACAAACATTCAATAACTAAGTAATCCAGTGTTCAAGATGAAAGTTAAAATGCAATAATTGGATTAAAAAATTTGGGCTTCCCATTATAAAATCCATAGACTCAAGACCTCTGTGCTGCACCCCTCGTCACTCTGCCATGGCACCTGTCCTTCTGCCCATCACGGTCCTACCTCTCACCTCATTTTACCTTCATCCTCTCTCTTTCCTTTCCTTCATCCCAGCACGTACTCCATCACTGTCTCCTTGGCTCACCCCTCACAGGTCTCACAGTCGGCGGAGACACAACTGCCTCTTTCAGCGCATCTACCATGCTGTTATAAGCTTCCTCTCCTGTCTTCCCCACACACAAAAACTGGCACCTTCTGGATTCCTTTGGAGATTTCTATCATACCCTGCTACTCCTCCACTGTTTAGAGGGGAACCGATCCGCCCCTAGAATGTCAATTGCTAATTCTTCCACGGGGTCCTGACTGCCTGCCTCTCCTCCTCTGTACTGACTGACTCAAAACTTCCAAACTGCCCTTTTTCCTTCCTTTTCTTCCTTTCTGTTCAGCTTCTCTCCCGTAATATACTTCTGTGGGCATAGCACCTCACACGCAAACTGCAGGAAGCCAATGGAGCAATCAAGACAGGCCACACCCCATCTTGATCACCCCACCAACCCCACATAGCTGTACAAGCACACATACCCATGGAAATCAAGCCGACTATTTATCTATTTAAAACTTATCACCTGCCACTACATTGCGGACACTCTGTATTACAGTCGCTCAGTGCCGTCTTGTGATATCAATCCCTGGTGTCTCCCAAGTTCCAACTCAGCATCTACCAACTATACACTGGCCAGTACTGTGTTGTGTTCCTGTTTAACATCTTGCTAAAGTTCCTCTGTCAACAGAGTATAATTTTCTGGCAGTAGATACTGTCCCATAAATGTGGCAAAAGGTACTACTTTTGATCATATAGCTCACTTCTAAAATGTTTCAGAAATGGGAGGAAAAGTCTCCAGTATTGTTTTGATGTGACAACTGAGGCGTTTGATCGTTTTGCTTGCATGTCTACATTTTGAGGCATTAAATGGGTGTTCCCAAGCTTGTGTGCCAAATCACAGGCCCACTTCCTTAAGTCACAAAATGTACAGTAGAAACTTCTCTCTTGTCATCCAGAAATGATCCGTATTCCTCGCTTGTTCACTTGCTCTGACCAGCTCGCATGTTGCATTTTCAGGTCATTTGCTTGTTGGTTTTAAATGTTGCAGTAACACACAGTTTATGTGTCTGTTGCTAGGTGGAGTCCAAAACCCACACGACTATTGCTTACATTCTCAGTCACATTCTTGCATCCACTACATGTGGTTGTGTTTTCAGCTGTACGTCTGTTTACGGATGAGTTAACATACTTTATTCCAAGCCCAAGTTGTCCGGCATTAAGCGTAAAAGTAGCGGTGATGTACTGCTAAGAAGTGCCAGGCAATATCAATGTAAGCAAAAGTGAAAATAATTGAGAGAGTAAAGCAAGGTGACAAGATGGTCGACGTCGCTCATTCGTATAACAAGAACTTTTCAACCATCAGCACGATTCTAAAGATCAAGGACAAGATCGTGGAACATTTTTTTGCTACATACAGTGCATCCGGAAAATATTCACAGCGCATCACTTTTTCCACATTTTGTTATGTTACAGCCTTATTCCAAAATGAATTAAATTCATTTTTTTCCTCAGAATTCTACACACAACACCCCATAATGACAACACGAAAAAAGTTTACTTGAGGTTTTTGCAAATTTATTAAAAATAAAAAAACGGAGAAATCCCATGTACATAAGTATTCACAGCCTTTGCTCAATACTTTGTCGATGCACCTTTGGCAGTAATTACAGCCTCAAGTCTTTTTGAATATGATGCCACAAGCTTGGCACACCTATCCTTGGCCAGTTTCGCCCATTCCTCTTTGCAGCACCTCTCAAGCTCCATCAGGTTGGATGGGAAGTGTCAATGCACAGCCATTTTACGATCTCTCCAGAGATGTTCAATCGGATTCAAGTCTGGGCTCTGGCTGGGCCACTCAAGGACATTCACAGAGTTGTCCTGAAGCCACTCCTTTGATATCTTGGCTGTGTGCTTAGGGTCGTTGTCCTGCTGAAAGATGAACCGTCGCCCCAGTCTGAGGTCAAGAGCGCTCTGGAGCAGGTTTTCATCCAGGATGTCTCTGTACATTGCTGCAGTCATCTTTCCCTTTATCCTGACTAGTCTCCCAGTTCCTGCCGCTGAAAAACATCCCCACAGCATGATGCTGCCACCACCATGCTTCACTGTAAGGATGGTGCCAGGTTTCCTCCAAATGTGACGCCTGGCATTCACACCAAAGAGTTCAATCTTTGTCTCATCAGACCACAGAATTTTCTTTCTCATGGTCTGAGAGTCCTTCAGGTGCCTTTTGGCAAACTCCAGGCGGGCTGCCATGTGCCTTTTACTAAGGAGTGGCTTCCGTCTGGCCACTCTACCATACAGGCCTGATTGGTGGATTGCTGCAGAGATGGTTGTCCTTCTGGAAGGTGCTCCTCTCTCCACAGAGGACCTCTGGAGCTCTGGCAGAGTAACCATCGGGTTCTTGGTCACCTCCCTGACTAAGGCCCTTCTCCCCTGATCGCTCAGTTTAGTTAGCCGGTCAGCTCTAGGAAGAGTCCTGGTGGTTTTTAACTTCTTCCACTTACGGATGATGGAGGCCACTGTGCTCATTGGGACCTTCAAAGCAGCAGAAATGTTTCTGTAACCTTCCCCAGATTTGTGCCTCAAGACAATCCTGTCTCGGAGGTCTACAGACAATTCCTTTGACTTCATGCTTGGTTTGTGCTCTGACATGAACTGTCAACTGTGGGACCTTATATAGACAGGTGTGTGCCTTTCCAAATCATGTCCAACCAACTGAATTTACCACAGGTGGACTCCAATGAAGCTGCAGAAACATCTCAAGGATGATCAGGGGAAACAGGATGCACCTGAGCTCAATTTCGAGCTTCATGGCAAAGGCTGTGAATACTTATATACATGTGCTTTCTCAATTTTTTTATTTTTAATAAATTTGCAAAAATCTAAAGTAAACTTTTTTCACGTTGTCATTATGGGGTGTTGTGTGTAGAATTCTGACGAAAAAAATGAATTTAATCCATTTTGGAATAAGGCTGTAACATAACAAAATGTGGAAAAAGTGATGCGTTGGGAATACTTTCCGGATGCACTGAGTCTACCAAGATCTGAAAACATGAGAGAAAAAGAACTTGGTTGTTTATTGTTAAAATGCACTCAAAATTAATGCAAAAATACTGTGCATAAATAATATGTGGGTCACAGACTTGCACAAGAGAGAAGAAGGTCAGTCCAGATTTCTAAAAAAAACATCAGTTTTATTGTCATGTCAGAGTTATCCAAATGGGAGCTGTCTCTTCAGCACACAGTGATGCAGTTGCCATCTTGCAGTCACTCCCTTCTCAGATTAAAAGAGTAGAAAGATGTTGTGCACAAGTGAGAAAACAGCAAGTGAACACACGGCTAAATCAGTGGTCGATTTTAAATGTTCCCCACATCAAGTAGTGGCTGACAGAAGGTTTACTCGATGAGCCTCTGAACTTGCAGTTGCTCTGGTGGTGGACAAGCAATCCCTGCCTGCGTTAACAGAGTTTCGGCGCACAGGGCAGTTGGGGGTGGGGGTTGTTGAGGTCTCAAAAATTCCACAGTAAAAATATTAACTTTTAAAAGCTATTTGTACTGTATACCAATAACATGTTTTCAATAAGAGCTGAGGAGAGAGAGGTATGCTAGGTCTGCATACTTAGGTTCGTTTGCTAGTGGTAAGAAAGTTCTACTTTACTGAGATCAACTGATGGAGATTAATGAGATTAAAAAATAACTTTGTTGTTAAAATGCACTAGAAATATTCACTTCTAAAAGCTGTTTGTACTGTATGTACAGTACAAATAAAATTTTCGATGAGTTGAGAAGAGAGAGATACAGTATGCTAGCGGTAAGCAAGTCTTCTATACTGAGATAAGCTGATGGAAAGCAATGGGAATAAAAAATAACTTTCAGTTGTTTGTTGTTAAAATGCACTAGAAATCTATAACATAAAATACAAATATTAACTTTTAAAAGCACTTTCTTATGTACAAATAGCAGTACCTGTACATGTTTTTCTATAGGAGATGAAGGTTGGGGGTTGCATTGTGTTCGTTGGGTACCAAGGCTAACTTTGCTGGATTTAGGAATGAAGTGGACTTGAGAATGCACTCTCGGAACAGAACTTGTTCGTATTGCGGACTTACAGTATATTTTTGTGTGTGTATATTTTTTGATTTTTTAAACCAGAAATTGGAGATGTTTCTTAAGATTAGAAAAAATCATTAGTCAGAACCAACAAGATTCAGAGCCAAACATCTTCCTAAATAGTTTATCTTCATGGCTTGAGGGCCAGTTTCTTAAAGTTCAGATGCTGGCTTAATGTTACTGGCCATCATATATATATATATATATATATATATATATATATATATATATATATATATATATATATTTATATATATATATATAATGGCTACCATGATGTCTTTGGTGATATTGGTATGTGCATCGCTCCAATAGCAGCCACACACTATTCTGGCAACCAGACATACCAAATGATGACTCCCATTAAAAAAATAAATACTGTATACAAATGATGACACAATTATGTCCTTGAAATAACATCAAAAGTATTTTTAAAACTGCCCTTAAATTTGCCCATGCTCTTGGCTCTCCTCTCTTTCTCTTGGGAGGAGGTTGAAATCTTTTTTGTTTAGGTTTTGTTTCTCTTTGTTCCTGCTTTCTTCTTTTAACTTTGATTTTTTTCTTCTTTTTTAGTTTGACTATGAAGTCATTTGTTGCACAAATTCGACTTGATTGAATGCAACATTATTTTCTTCAAATAAAATTTAAAAAGCCCTGAAATATTGTGCAAAAATATAAAAAAAAGCAAAACAAGAATGACTTTAACTAATGTCTAACATTAATTTTTTTTCTAAACAAGACACATTAACATTAATATCTTAGAATAACATATACCTATGTATTCTCAAACAGTCATTCACTTTAGACACACACTACATAGAGGGAATCGTTTTGTTAGTGATTTGGAGGTGGGAACGAGCTGGGAGCAGTGATCTCTGGGAACTGACTAGCCAGATGATCCGATGAAATGACAAATACACATTCAAATCATACAATTATTTCTTTCCTAAATGGCACCTACTTTTCACCTGTTAAATTCTGGGTTGTTACCCTACCCTATGGAAGGAGAGTCCTACTGAGTGGCAGCGCAGTGCACGTTGGTGAAGCATGAACATGCTGTAGGAGTTCCATTTTACTTTGTACACAAAACAATAAATCTGAACTGAACTGATTACACTGCACTGCATCTTATATATAAATGTCTACTCATGGAAGTGTGTGTCTGTCTGGGTTGGGGTAAGGGCTCCTCCTCTGAGGAAACAGAAAACTCATTTAGCCACTAATAACACAAGCAAAGCCAGCATGTCAGCAAAACGAAACCTCAGAAGAAAGACAAAGTCACTTAGCCTCGAACATCGGAACATACATTTCAATTTTTTTTCTGACGATTCCAATAGTTTCTAGGACCCTGGGTTTTTTACAGCATGGGCTTACACAGCACATAGTATGGTATGATCTGAATTAAATTAGTCTTTGAATTCTTTTTATCACATACAGTGAAAGACTGTGATTATAAGTGTGACATTTTATCAGTGATTATTATTGTCTAATTGTCTACAAAACAGAGAAAGCAATTCATATCTGGGTATCAACATTCAATGACTTTGTGTGACTGGCAGCCAGGAAGCAGGTGAGACAATGCAAAAGTTTGAGATACCGTTCTGCTAACCCCATTTACTTCATAACTCAAAAAGCAAAGATGGTAGCAGAAACAGTCCCAAAAATGAACACAGACTTCAAAGAACTGAACCGATCATAGACTAAACGGCTAATGTAGCAGGAAATCGCTCGTCTGAGCTCCTCTCTCCTCCAAGATCCTTTCAAGACGATGCCACCTTCCTGGAGTTCGGGTTTTTATGTCCCCGACACCAGAAGGGGTGGGACTTTTTTCTGACCTTAGTGACAGGCCTGGTTTCCCTCACTGGGCGTGTTTCTGGGCTGTAAGAAAAGGTTGAGAAGACCGTTAGCGACAGCACCCCTTCTTGCCCGGGAATGGAACTTCTTATCTCAGTTGAGACGTATGCGTGGCAGTCGATAATAGTGTTTGAAGATGACTTTTCAAAGTCAAAATATGCCCCTGGGGCTGAAAGGTTGCTTTTCTTTAAACACAAGGTCCAAAGATTGATATTTCATCAATACAACAAAGCAACAGCTAAGTGAAATTAATGTTTTACAAAAAGGGTATGCAAATGAGGAAGCTGAGCTATAATAAAATGTATTACTTCCATTTTGGTTTTGTTGTCACAGGCATTCCACAGAAACATAGAAGGCACGATTTCTTTAAATCAGCCCACACAGAAGCATGTAGAATATTTGAATTCCATACAGACTGTGCCAGGCCTAGGATTTGAAACCAGCACTCTGAAACTGCAAGGGACAAATGTCACCATCTGCTTGACCATTTAATTGCCAGAATTACTTTAATAATGATGCCTGTGCTGACACATTTTGTCTCTACATGTAATATTTTCATAACTAATCTTATTTTGGGATACTGTTAGAGTTGAATAGGCTTGCAGTACAGATACTTTCAGTCTGCCTTTTAATTTCCAGACGCCCTCTTCCATTAGCTTATTGACAAAATGAGTGAGAGCAACTGCTTGATGTTATTAGCAACAGACTAGGAACTGTGTGTGGTTATTCAGACAGAAAGAACAACAAACAGGTTTCTAAATAGACTGTGGACTGCTGTGACCATAAGACTGTCATGCCAGTATGGTTGATAATCTTTCAATGAAAATGGACTTAATAGTCCCCTCTTCTTAATTGACAGTCATATATTTCTGTTCAAGATTACAAAAATAATATACTAAATTTAAATGTTAAAAATACAGTTAATATAACCTACACTTTTGTTAGATGATGTGTTATCTTTGAAAATTACATTTCAGTGGCTCAGAGTTCTTTCATATATGGCACTGTGAACAATCTTTTTCAAACTGAGATTCAGCCACATCTGCTGTCCAAGGAGAATGAGTGTGCAGATGTGGAATTACTTGAACTTTTGTTGAGATCTGCAAAGTAAGGAAAAAACCAACAATGTTTTTCAGCCTTGCATATTTGTATTTAAGAATCTAATGGACATGAACACTTTTCATTTGGAAATAGTGGATAAAGTGCAACTTATGCTGTTTTGTATTCTGTTACATGTAAAAGTAAGGTGTCATTCATAGTGTTTTGAGTTTTATATGGGCCTCGGAAAGTTAACGTGTTTATTTTTGCGATTAATGTGGCCTGTTTAACATATCAAAAATATTGTCGCATCCAGGGCCGGCAACAAGGAAAATGCCTAAGGCAGTGCATTGGTCAGGGAGGCATTTTCATGTAAATTTTTTTTTAACATTATGAAACAATAATACTGTCATGATCCAGCCAGAGACTCAGATGACCATGGGTCTGGACAACTACTGAGCACTGTGCTTGCAGAAGGTGAAGTGTGATATGCTAATGAAGCATCTCAGTGGGCGGAGAAGGTCCCGGAAGAAAGGAGGAAGGTTCTGGAAGGTGTGCTTGTTTTGTTGGTGCTGGGGACGGAGAGAAGGAGAACACAGTGAGCAGTAGCAGCACATGTGGAGATGAGAAAGAGCAGCACGGTGTGTGGGAACAGCACACAGTAAATGAGCTTGCTGAGGGGAATGAGAGTCAAACAACAGGCCGTAACACTAAAGCAGAAGATGAGCGGTGTAAAAGAGTCGAATGAGTCTGATTGTGAATAAAAAATTAGAGGTATCTCCTATGGCTAGAACAGTAGGAGTTTAGCTGGGAAGCAATCAATAAAAGCTTATTAGTTTCAAACTCCTGAAACATGTACTGGTATTGTTCCTGATTGTGGGTATTTCAATACAAATAAATTAAGTGTGTATCTAAAGAATTACATACACATCTATATTTATATACTACCTTTAAAAATTTTGAGAAATAAAAAAAAAATTATTTAAAAGTTTCACAACGCCCTGTCAGATGTCAATACGTGGTACTGATATTCATTTCTTTAATTTATACATACCAATACAATTTCGTTTGTGTCATTTCTGTAAGAAGATTGAATCAATGTCATATCACGTACGTGCAAAAAAAGTTTTCTTTGAGTGGCACTAAAACCAACATAGGTCTTTAGTACCTCTGTATTTAACTCGCCGGACTGCTAGGTAGCTTACAGTGCTGGCTACCCTAATGTAATGACAAAATGCTACAAAATAAAAGTGTAATGATTATTCCTACCCATTATTCCATTTTGTAGTATCTTTGCTAATTTATGCAAAGAACGCAACATAACCACCCAAGTAACGCATGATTTTTAAACAAGAAAGCTGCTACAGAGAACGTTTCTTAGCATGCCAGGAGCAAAGGTATAGGTAGTGCAGTATTTTCCAACCATTTTTCTGTGGTGGCACAATTTTTGTAACCCAAAAAATCCTAAGGCACACCATAATTCTACTAACCTCAAAATCATTAAATCTATACATGTGCTAAACTGTCCAAAAGGGTGGGACGCTGGCAAAAAAGAAAAATATCAGCTTGGAGGTTGGTGTTCGCAGAAACAGCACTTAGTGAGCACTTTGGATACGTTTCCCAACTGCTTCATTCCTTTTCCCACTCATAAAGTCGGTCCTATACGGCACACCTGGGTAGCTCTTTATGCACAATAAATGAAAAACACTTCTTTAGGATATAATTATAAAGTTGTTGATGGTAATGAATAATTGAAGATGGCATTTGCGGAGTTTTAACACAAGTTTTAATATATGCCCATTAAAGAGATGCATATTTCAGCTAAGTCAGTCTTTAGCTGTGCATTCAAAGACTACAGTCGTTTCGATTGATTAATTTTACTTTGACACATCTGTGTCTTATGCCATACCAATCTGACAATTAATACATTGGCCTCATTTTCTTATTGCTTTCTTTTCAGCCTACCTTTTAGGAAGGCATTCCAATTCAGGTTGCACTTGCTCAAGTAGTATTTTGTTAAAAGGTCAGATTTCAGGTCATTGTTAAAGTTTAAAGTATGCCATTAAATCTTTAAAACTTCCTTTGTGCACTCGGCTGCGAACCACTCCAGAGAGAGCTGGGGGTCACTGTCCGATGAAGCCAACAGAACCACATCATCCGCAAATAGCATTGTTGGTACACCTAGGAAAAATTGTGAATAACTGGATTAGAGGAATTTTTGAAACAAGTTGTTTTCTTTTTTTGTATCACACATGTCTCCAATCATTCATTCAGCCTATTTAAATGGAGAAAATGGAGTCACTCTACTATTTGGTGTATCCTGTATCCCATGCTGAACTTGGACAAGAGAAGTCAAAGGAGAAAGTTGTCTGACATGAAAAGCCACATTGGAATTTGTTAAAATGCATACTGATAAGCCACAATGCTTCTGGTAGAATGCCCTTTGGACAGATGAGAGAAAACTGGAGCTTTTTGCAAAATCACATCAGCTCTGTGTCCACTGATGAAAAAAAATGAAGCATTCAAAGAATGCATACCTACTTACAGTGCATCCGGAAAGTGTTCACAGCGCATCACTTTTTCCACATTTTGTTATGTTACAACCTTATTCCAAAATGGATTAAATTCATTTTCTTCCTCAGAATTCTACACACAACACCCCATAATGACAACGTGAAAAAAGTTTACTTGAGGTTTTTGCAAATTTATTAAAAATAAAAAAAATTGAGAAAGCACATGTACATAAGTATTCACAGAATTTGCCGTGAAGCTCGAAATTGAGCTCAGGTGCATCCTGTTTCCCCTGATCATCCTTGAGATGTTTCTGCAGCTTAATTGGAGTCCACCTGTGGTAAATTCAGTTGATTGGACATGATTTGGAAAGGCACACACCTGTCTATATAAGGTCCCACAGTTGACAGTTCATGTCAGAGCACAAACCAAGCATGAAGTCAAAGGAATTGTCTGTAGAGCTCTGAGACAGGATTGTCTCGAGGCACATATCTGGGGAAGGTTACAGAAAAATTTCTGCTGCTTTGAAGGTCCCAATGAGCACAGTGGCCTCCGTAAGTGGAAGAAGTTCAAAACCACCAGGACTCTTCCTAGAGCTAGCCGGCCATCTAAACTGAGCAATCGGGGGAGAAGGGCCTTAGTCAGGGAGGTGACCAAGAACCCGATGGTCACTCTGTCAGAGCTCCAGAGGTCCTCTGTGGAGAGAGGAGAACCTTCCAGAAGGACAACCATCTCTGCAGCAATCCACCAATCAGGCCTGTATGGTAGAGTGGCCAGACGGAAGCCACTCCTTAGTAAAAGGCACATGGCAGCCCACCTGGAGTTTGCCAAAAGGGCACCTGAAGGACTCTCAGACCATGAGAAAGAAAATTCTCTGGTCTGATGAGACAAAGATTGAACTCTTTGGTGTGAATGCCAGGCGTCACGTTTGGAGGAAACCTGGCACCATCCTTATAGTGAAGCATGGTGGTGGCAGCATCATGCTGCGGGGATGTTTTTCAGCGGCAGGAACTGGGAGACTAGTCAGGATAAAGGGAAAGATGACTACAGCAATGTACAGAGACATCCTGGATGAAAACCTGCTCCAGAGCGCTCTTGACCTCAGACTGGGGCGATGGTTCATCTTTCAGCAGGACAACCACCCTAAGCACACAGCTAAGATATCAAAGGAGTGGCTTCAGGACAACTCTGTGAATGTCCTTGAGTGGCCCAGCCAGAGCCCAGACTTGAATCTGATTGAACATCTCTGGAGAGATCTTAAAATGGCTGTGCACCGACGCTTCCCATCCAACCTGATGGAGCTTGAGAGGTGCTACAAAGAGGAATGGGCGAAACTGGCCAAGGATAGGTGTGCCAAGCTTGTGGCATCATATTCAAAAAGACTTGAGGCTGTAATTGCTGCCAAAGGTGCATTGACAAAGTATTGAGCAAAGGCTGTGAATACTTATGTACATGTGATTTCTCAGTTTTTTTATTTTTAATAAATTTGCAAAAACCTCAAGTAAACTTTTTTCACGTTGTCATTATGGGGTGTTGTGTACAGAATTCTGAGGAAAAAAATTAATTTAATCCATTTTGGAATAAGGCTGTAACATAACAGAAGGTGGAAAAAGTGATGCGCTGTGAATACTTTCTGGATGCACTGTATGAAACATGAAGGAGGCTTGGTTATGTTTTGTGTCTGCTTTGCTCTGTCTGGCACAGGGTGCCTTGAGTCTGTGCAGGAATCAATGACAGTTCAAGATTATCAAGGCATTCTGAAACAAAGCATACTGCCCAGTGTCAGAAAGCTCTGTCTCAGTCAGAGATCATGGATCCTGCAACAAGATAATGACCCAAATCACACAGCTAAAAGCACCCAAGAATGGCTAAGAACAAAGCATTGGACTATTCTGAAGTTGCTTCCTATGAGCCCTGATTTGAATCCTATCGAACATCTATTGAAAGAAGTGAAACATGCAGTCTGGAGAAGGCACCCTTCAAACTTGAGACAGCTGTAGCAGTTTGCTTAGGATGTGTGGGCCAAACTACCTTTTGACATGTGCAGAAGTTTCATTGAGAGCCACAGGAATCGCTTGTTTGCAGTGATTTCCTCTAAAGCTTGTGCAACAAAATATTAGGTCAAGGGTCCCATCATTTTTGTCCATGCCATTTTCATTTGTATTATTATTTGAAATACTATGTTGAATGAAATATTTAAATCAAAGTCTGATTTTTAAAAAAATACAGAATAAACAATTTTGAGTGCCAATTACCTTTGCCAGTTTCAAGTTACTACAGAGACAATTGTGGATTCTTCCGTTTTTGTGGAGAAGTACCAACAAATTTGTCCACATTATCTTTTCAAATAAATGCCAGCATTAATGTCACACCTTATTTTGTCTCAATGTGAGCACTTATTTGCTACTTTAAAAGCACTGGTATTGCTACACCTCTAGTCTGATGGGTTTCTGCTAAAAATTGAGGATTCTTGTAATCTAGACAGGATGGGAATGTGAAGGTAAGCGAAATGAATTTCGCTTTTCAGGCATGTTTTACATTTTACAAAGACTGATTTTTGTTAAAATGGAATAAACAATGATGGGTGCCAAATATTTCACAGACAATTGTGGGTTCTTCTTTTTTCATAGAGGATTACCAGTAAATTTCTCCACGTGAGTATACCAAAACAGAACTCCTCTTACATCTCAAGTTAAGCAGTTATCTCTAATCTTGGCAATCCTTCCTTTTGACAACGTAGAAAATTATATGCTACCACGTATACAAGTGCAACACATATACAAGAGTATCGCAATGCCGTCAGAAGGAAGGACCCACGGTTTCTTATATATTCACATATAAGTTCAACCAGACAAACGTTTAACTGGGACACAGTGCAAGCAAAATTCAGGGCTAATACTAAAAGTGCCAGAAAGCTGGCTGAATCACGGCATTAACAGACATTTGGATCTGAACCTGGCAAATGCAGGCTTAAAAAGAAGAACATCCAAATAGTTAAAAAAAAAAAAAAAAAAAAAAAACTTTATGATTAACACCTTCCGAACCCTACCATACTAATTCACCCCCAACCCCTCCTGTACTATGTATTGCCTTTGATTTCTGTATGTCTAATCATTTACTGTAGATATACCAAACCCTGGAAGGTTGTCAAAAACTTAGAAATAGAAAAGTATTTTAAGATATGTGACTCATTTTTTCTCTTTGTAGATTTCTAGATGCAAATATATATAAATGGCAGCGATCTCAGGGAGAAATAGGACATGCAGCTTTACACAAATGAAGGCTGTTTGCAGAAGTGAAAAGAGAGAGGGAAACCTTAAAGAAGATGCATTTAGCAGGTACTGTGGCCGTGGGCATCATATGTTTTGCCCAACTAATCTACTAATAAAGATATTTAACATATATTTTCCCCACTAACATCTTATCTGAAACCTTGTGGCAAAGAGCGATGTGAGGACTACAATTCCCATCAGCCAGTGTGCTTCTCAGATGATTGCATCAGTGCTAACAAACTATAGCTTCCTTATCATTATGTTAACCCCAGGAAAAATTAACCAAATAAGTGTTGAATTTTTTTCAACAACAAAAACTGTTATTATGTGTAACAGAAACGTGTACATACCAAAACATCAACATAATCACAGTAAGAGAAATACTTTACATTTAGTATCCACAGCTGTACTGATGTAGGTTTGGTATATACACTTCATATGATATGTTTTTAAAAAGTCACCAACATATGTAGATATGTAGACCCACACTTTGGACAATGCCCATTGTGTCATGATACCACAGCACAAGATTTACTGACTTCCACATTTCCCCTGACATGGGCACAAAGAGTGCTTAGGAGGCAGATGTCTTCCTTGTCCTTCAACTTGATTGCAATCATTTTGCCCTTTTGTCAAGCAGTAATTACACCACGCTTGCAGCTTGACATGTTCATGTGACCGAATTCACCATGCTTACCATTGTGGTTTGTTTGTACTGTGTTATATATATCAGTTTTTCTTTGAAGGAAAATCTCAAGCAGTTCAGGTTAGGTATAAAAATTGTTTGTCACTATACAGTGACCTTGGTCAAACAACGGGTCAGCAGATGACAATACAGATGATGCATCAACATCATATTGACTGCACTTGTCATCCCACTTGATTCCACCTACTGGTGTAAAATACTGAATTTCAGATATACTCAGAGCCTGCTTTGCACAGCAAGTAGAACTTAATACAAAATTGTCCATCTGGATGTGATGTACTATATCTACAACAGCTTTCCCTTGTAACCCATGACACTTTTGTCAATACTATACTATATAATGTCACAATCAGGAACATACACATTCTACGTATTTTTGATGATTGCATGATATACATCCCATAGTTTGTACGGATTCAGAGCTGGGTGATAGGCTTCATCATAGTCATCATTATCAGTGAAATGTATTCATAGTGGGCGGCACGGTGGCGCAGTGGGTAGCGCTGCTGCCTCGCAGTTGGGAGACCTGAGGACCTGGGTTCGCCTCCCGGGTCCTCCCTGCGTGGAGTTTGCATGTTCTCCCCATGTCTGCGTGGGTTTCCTCCGGGCGCTCCGGTTTCCTCCCACAGTCCAAAGACATGCAGGTTAGGTGGATTGGCGATTCTAAATTGGCCCTAGTGTGTGCTTGGTGTGTGTTTGTGTGTGTCCTGTGGTGGGTTGGCACCTTGCCCTGGATTGGTTCCCTGCCTTGTGCCCTGTGTTGGCTGGGATTGGCTCCAGCAGACCCCCGTGACCCTGTGTTCGGATTCAGCGGGTTGGGAAATGGATGGATGGATGTATTCATAGTGAATGAAAAGCAACAGTCATTGAAAAAAACATTTCTGCAATAACTGGTTTGTGGACCAGTACCACATCTGAGCTGGTCTACTCTCCCTGCTTTGCAGCATCAGTACACTGAAAAATACTGCCAAGCATAAAGGTTCATTTCAAGTCCACCCACCTGCCTGAATGATTACAGGCCGGTAGGACTCACTCCAATCATCATGAAGTGTTTTGAGAGAGTGGTGCTGGCCCACATTCAGAACAGTATACCGGACACTCTGCACCCCCTGCAGTATGCCTACCGGCCCAACAGGTCCACCTCAGATGTTGTTGCGGTCGCACTACATTATTCCCTCTCCCATCTGAAAAACAAAGACTCCTACATCAGGATGCTCTTTGTTGACTACAGCTCCGCCTTTAACACGGTTATCCCCCATAAATTCACCCATAAACTGTCTGCACTTGGCCTGCACCCCACCCTCTGTGACTGGCTCCTAGACTTTCTGACTGCAGGCCCCAGTCTGTCAGGATTGGTAATAGGACTTCAGCCACCATTATCACAAACACTGGCACCCCACAGGGATGCACCCTCAGCCCCATCCTCTGCACACTGTTCATCCATGACTGTGTCGCCTCCCACAAAGATAACATCATCCTAAAGTTTGCAGACGACACCATAGTGAAAGGATGCATCACTGGTGGGGATGAGGTGGCCTACAGGAGGGAGGTGGACAGTCTGGCGTCATGGTGTGATGACAACAACATCACCCTTAACACAGACAAGACGAAGGAGATGATAGTGGACATGAGGAAGGAGAGGAGACCTCACCGGCCACTGTTCATCCGAGGGCTTGAAGTGGAGAGGGTGAGCAACATGAAATACCTGGGCATCTACATCAGTGAGGACCCCACTTGGACACCTAACACCACACAGATGGTCACGAGGGCCCAGCAGCAGCTGTACTTTCTGAAGAGGCTGAGGAAGTTTGGTATGTCAACTAAGATCCTCGGCAACTTTTACAGCTGTATTGTTGAGGGCATCTTGACCAGCTGCTTCACTGTGTGGTATGGCAACACTACTGCTATGGACCGCAAACGCCTGCAGAGAGTGGTAAAGACTGCTGAGAAGATCACCAGGACCCCACTGTCCTCTCTGCAGAGCATCTACAACTGCAGAGTCCGAATGAGAACTGCCTCGATCCTCAGGGACCCCACCCACCCCACACATGAACTGTTGACACTTCTACCCTCAGGCAGGAGGTATAGAAGTATGAAATGCAGGACATCCAGGCTAAAGAACTCTTTCTTTTCCAAGGGCATTAGATTCCTAAATAACTGACTAGAGTTTATAACCGTGGTTCACCTCATTCTATCTACCTCACACAACTGCATTTGACTTGTCCATCACACACCTATCTGCACATTTCACTTTATACTTTTATTCTGTTTCTATACTTTATGCTGCCTCTGTTAGTTATTATCTATCTGCTACTTTTTATTTATGTTTATCTTTATACGTTGGTTTTGGCATTTAGTGTGGATAGCAAAGAAAGAATTTCATTGTACAGGGAGGGAAACATGTTTCCTTACTGTGCACATGACAATATACTTGAACTTATTTCCATAACTTTGTATTTTCAGTAAATTCATAAGTGTGTTTGGCAGCATTATCATTATCATTGTTCACTTTAATTAAAGTGACTTTTAGCAGACCATAATGGTTAAATATTTTTTTAAAGAAAATATAATCTTATAAACTTTATTTTAACTTTCTAATAAGAAATGCTGTTGAATTTTTAAAAGTGACATGGAAATCTTGTAAAATTTGCAGTTTAAATAAAAAATGTCATTTTATTTTGCTATTTTAAGGAAACATTTATTCTGCATTTTTTTCTCTATTTAAATTAGAAGAATTACATTTAATAACTACATAACATTATCTAACTAGCAGCATGCAATATTACATAGCATAAATTAGCTGCAGAAAGTAACAGTTGTTTGACATACATTAAATATTAACACGATGAAAAAAATACTTAAAAGTCAGGCTAAAAGAAGTTAAAATTAATAAAACTTCTGAACCATTACAACTTAATTTTTGACATAAACTTAACAATTTGCGTAGTTCAGTGAAAACCTGAAAAAACTCGCTTTCATCCATAATTTTTGAAAGTGTTACAGCAAATTGAGACTTTCATTTATAACAACATAGAAAACCACTCTGAGGCACAGAGCTAGAACAGCCTTTTAGTTATCTACCAAAAGACAAATTACATTGAACTGATGAACTCACAGATAACATAAAGCATGAAGGACTTTCTACCACATTAACTTTTAAAATGCTATTTTATTTTCCATATCTTGATTACTTGAAACATCCTCAATCCTGGCACATATTAAAGGGGCAGATTCAACATTTCTATAAGTAATGGCAAAAAAAAACCTGTTTATATATATATATATATATATATATATATATATATATATATATATATATATATATATATATATATATATATATAAAGAAAAGCTAATTAATGAATAGTAATAATAACAACAACAATTAAAATAACAAAACCACAATGAATCCCCAGTGTGTCGGGTGGTATATATAATAATTTTCAGTTATTCAAGCTGAAAGGACTGATAAAGGTAACACTTCTAAAAATTCATATACTCTTTAAAATAAAGACATATAAATAAATATAGGTCTTATTGGGATATTAATTTTATTAAAAATAACATAAATGAAATATTTACAATCAATTCAATACAACATAAAATAGGGGCCCTAAAAATACATTTTAAGGAGGAAAATTTAAAACAAATTATTTGCTTTAGTTGATTTATTGTTTTACTTTTTATTTTTATTTATTTATTTACTTTTTTGTTTTCTTTTTATCATGGACTCTTCTGTCATGGTATCCAGTCAGGTCGCTCCTCCCCTAATGTTTGATCTAGACGACGGATTTCTTGATTTCTCAGTCTGTTCAGAATGAGTTCCATATTATTAACAACAGGCTGCAAATTGCTATACATTTTAATTTGCCTTTTGCCAAAACGACCAATTGGCCGCACCCCACGACCCACATACCAGAAAGGATCAATTTCTGGACCTGTAGATAAAAGCAAAACATATTAGTAACAGTGTTTAATATTAGTACCATGATATTATTAAATGAAAGCTAAATTATATGGCTAGCTATTATTTTTTATATTTACAGTAAGTATAAATTACTCAACTGGTTAAACAGGATAGGTCTATAATAAACAAAGTCTTTTGACTATGATTTAGTTGCCCATTATACTAAATTTATACAGATTTATCGAAACTTTAGGCAGAAAACCATAACATGATAACTTTTAGTGAATAATGTGTATGTAGCCTAAATATATCCATAAATAATGTAAGATATGGCGGGCTGCCTTATCTCACCCATACTGTACTGAATTTCCTAGATGCTGTAATTTTCAACTGCTTACTTTTAATGCATCAAAAGCATCTTTTTTTATTTTTATTTTTTATTGTGCTTTAAAACACATATGATTATGGGCACGGGTCAAAACACAACGGCTTGTTAAGAGCTCCTTATAGCAATAACACACTTTACTTTGCAACAAGACTGGCAAACACTTTCTCTTCAAAATTTGAAGAACTTTAGAGAAAAAAAGTAGCTAGTACCTATAAATACAATTATTTTTATTCTGCACAAGTTAAAATTGTAAAAATAGCACGATATTCATACTTAGAAAGTTGCATTTGCTGATAATTCCTTCTTTGTGTTTTGTTCTGCTAAAATATGTACACCTGAGCAATGCAAGACACATGCTGACTCAGAATTACTGTATGCGCCATTAAACCCATACAGACATTCAAGATGTGACTGAAACAGAGCTTCTGGCCTTTTCGGTATATTTTTATTAATTTATTACATTGATGATTAAGACTAAGGCTGCAGTTTGTGTTTGCTAGTGTGCCAGAGCCGTAGAGGGCCTTGGCTGTGTGATGGATTATGCTTCACCTCAGTTAACAGAGTCTATCGGTCGGAGCCGAATAATGCAGAATGTGGCAAGATAACAAGACGCCCGTCATATTTGGAGATTTCTTCAACAAGCATGCGATTGGAATGATCGGCATTACAAAATTGCCCTCGTAAAGAACTGGAACACATAATAGCTTCCAAAGTGAATCGGCCCTCGATTGAACGCAAGGACGTGACAAGCCAAGCGCATGCGTAAATCCAGAGACGCTTATGGCCAATAAGGAGTAACCGGAGTCTCTCTGAACAGGGCGCAGTCCAGTGGCGAACGTTGGTTTCGAACTCTGGCCATTGGAGCTCTAAAGCCCGACACTTGTCTGTTAAATACTGTCTAAGGGTGTAATTGGCATTTCGAAATTTTACAATCAGGATATTCGTGCTTATACTTCAGTATAAAATGATTACATTGCATCCAGTCAAAATTCAATTAAATCTGAAGCAGTCACATCTGAAATACTTCTGTTCTTGAAACTTTAAATATTTAACACACGTATCTGGAAAGTTATATTTAAATTTGACACCTGAATATAAAGAGACAAATATTTTACAGGCTGCCAAACAGATGCTTAACACATGAGAAAGTGCCCGTTGCTCAGTAAAGCTGCATTTCCGCGCTGCTTGATTTTCTTCCACGAAAGGTCAGCTCTTAACTGACTGTCACTCATTTCCAACAATATTAACCCTAAGGTTGTTTTGACAAATCATTTCCAATTCAGTAAAATGAAGAAAACTGTTTTTCCTGACTTGAAACTGTCTAAATA
Source organism: Erpetoichthys calabaricus (assembly GCF_900747795.2). Classification (NCBI taxonomy): domain Eukaryota; kingdom Metazoa; phylum Chordata; class Cladistia; order Polypteriformes; family Polypteridae; genus Erpetoichthys; species Erpetoichthys calabaricus. Next base: position 108,398,112 of record NC_041399.2, on the reverse strand, counting down.
TTACTTACTCCTGTTGTCAATTTCGTGCTTGAAAACCTGACTCTGTGCCGTGGCCAAGCTCACAGAAAGCAGCAGCATCACCGTGTAGAAGGCGGCCACCTTAGCACGCCTGGACACCAAGGAGCAGTCTCCACCAGGGCACCAGTAGACATTTGTCTGCATCATCGACCTGAACTGGAAACAACAGGGGAGAAAGCAAATTCAAATGACGTTTAGGGAGTTAAGGGAGTGGTGGGTGCCATGAGATCGCTAAAAAACAATTTGCGAAATTTACCAGAGAAATCAATAACTTTTGAAAACAGACAAAGTGGATAGAACTGGAAAGCTGTGTTTAGCTAAATGGCCTGTTCGCGTATACATTTTTGCAATGCGATCAAACTGTAAGTTCTGCGCCTTAAGCCCCAAGCTATGCAGGTCTGCCAGTCGTTTGACTGCGTGCGCTAAACATTGAATAATACATTAAATTCTACCGTAAATATCCTGCTGTAACGAATTACGGCTAATTCACTTGAATTCCTTCTACATTACATGCTCGCGGCAGGTGGAGCCTGACCTCGGCGCTCACCCAGTAGAGTAGGAGCAGCTCTTGAGACACACACTCTCAGAACGGGTCGTGCTTTTAACTTGCATAACCCCCCTTGTATATTACGTAAAGCAGTAACGGCTCATCATGGTGAGTATTTTATTTTGCAAGATCGAGATATAAAATTTGATTCTCGTGGAAATACTAAAATCGGAAAAGAGAGTTTTAAACGATCAATCTTTATGGTTAAGAAATGCTGAAATCAATACATTCTTTGAATTCAGGTGTTTTTACTCTGTGTAATGTACACACAAAAGGAGTATACGAACAAAAAAATATCAGTGGCACTGATTAAAACTCCAAGGCTGCTCCTAAAAGAACAGTTTTATTTATTGTTTGGTTTAAAACATTTATTTTAGTTGTTTTTTCCCTTCCTGTCATGTAAAAGAATCCGGAGCGCTTTTTTTTCCCCCAAGAAGACGTAAAATTGTCAATATAAGATGGTCTGCTTAACTCTGACCTTTCGGAAAAGTAGCAAAGTAATATTTATATTTTTGGCGATGTTTGTGCATCAATATAAAAATCTGGAATTCAGCGCAATTCTTTCAACAATATTTAAAATACATCTAATACAATTATTTGTGAATAGTGAGACGCGGAAGTATATTCCACAACACCTTATGGCTAAAGCCTTAAGTTTATAACAATGAATCGGCACAATGATTATCACATTAAGTAAAATTTTATTAAATTTAACTGAGCGATTACTCCAAAATGTCTATGCGATTGCACTAAAACTCAGTTTTAGTCACAAATTGACGATAGCATCACAAAACAAATGAACGAATGAATTAACTAAATTTTACATTTCATTCGAACACCCTAATAAAACAGTTCTTCGTTTTAGTATCCTACGATGTAGAAAGACTATCATTATAATTAAATAATCATTTTTAATTCAGATTAAATTAAAATTTCATCAGTCCATTTATCTATAACAAAAAATCCAGTCATTAAACAGTTGACGTTTTCGACTTTAAAGAATCATCACGGAAGAAACAGATTATTCGGGGCTTCTTGTATGTCAATATTCCAACTGACTTCTCCGGCACACCAGGCACATCCCAAAGCACCTGGACAGTCGCATCGACAACCGAGTTTATTATCTCTGTGGCGCTGGTGATCTTGTGCTTTGTTGTATTTTTGTTTGAATTTTAAGATCCTTATGTTTGTTAACGGATTTATATTTTTTTCCACGTTTTAAATGCGTTAGTTAAGCAGGCTTGCAGTTTTTCGATACGCCAGTAAACATGTATATATAAGCGGTTCAAATATTCATTTTAGACAATGTCCAGCAACACTAATTAATAAATTAACGCAAATGGTGTTTCTCATAACCAAATACTGTAAAGTGCCAGCTATTCCTTCCCCGGGTCTGCTTATTCCAATATTCTGACCGAGCGCTGGTCAGCACGCAGTCTCGAGCACAAGGCAGGAAGCCGCAGCCACAAGTGCAACGCAACGCAAAATTCTGTAGTAGACGGAAAACTCACATCGCTAGATCGGCGTACACGTTTAATATTAAAAATGCATTTTTGCGAACTATTACAAACTCTTATTTTTTTGAATGACACGTTTTAAATTTGAATGTATTCCACTGCAAAGCAAGGCATTGCGTTTCTTCCACATAAACCAGTAAAATCATGAATTAATTCAGTTTTGTGGTGTATAGGAATTGCTGTTCGGGAAACCGAGCGCCTTCAACTCACATTAGACTCCCATATTAAAGAGGATCCGCTGCAGTAGAAAGCTGAAAAAAGTTTGAGAAGTTTTAGGTAAAACTCATTTAAATTGCATTGACTGCTTCATGATAATCTAAATTAAAGCATACGTGCGCAACAGAACCAACTGTTTCATCATTTATGATAAATATTAAAAGCAAAGCATTGCGATCCTTATTAATAAACAAGTACGTAAGTCCAGATGTAGTTACAGTGTGAACAATATCTGTATAATATTTTGTCACTTTTTATGAAAGTACTGCGCTTCTATAAAACACGAAGTCACAAGCGTTCTGAGAATCGGGACACGAATAACACGAAAAAAATCAGACCGGCAAACAGGCTACGCATTTAGCTTTCGGTTTAACATCGTCGTTTGCTACCCGAATAAATTCACAATCCTTTTCTTTTTTTTCAGTTTTACTTAACTGGAGGCTACTGGAAAAATAAGAGCACATCACCTCTTGTCCCGGACCCAGCAGATGCTAATCGACTTCCGATAATCTCCTACGATGTTCATTCGGGCCACTTCGTGGCCGAGACCTTTTATAGAGGGGGATCTTAGTAAAGGCACAGAGGATGCACGTCAGCCGCAGGTGGGCTACTACACTGATGTCTTTTTTTCTCCCCCTCTCACAAAGGAGCCATTAAGCAGCTTTTTTTTTCTTTTTCTCATTGAAGGGTATTTTGCTTGCTCGCTCTCTCACTCCGTCTCTCACTCCCTCTCCTTTAAGCACGTCTCAATCCACTTCATCAGCGCTTTGCTGACAGGCGCAGAACATCAGAAAGAAAATAAGCGTCAGATTTGCGGGTCTGTCTCCTCATTAACTATGTTGGAGCAGGAGTTAAGGAGGTGGATTCTGCGTCAGTCTCCTCTGTTTTATATTGATTGATATTGATCCGTATGGTTAAGACTACATAAAAGCATTAGCGGACCCTGGCTTTTCCAAAGACCTGGAAAAAAGTGTCGTCGTATGCTGTGAAAAGTTTTGTAGCGCCTTTTAGTTTTATTCGTTAAACGTGAAACAAACCTGATTCCACCTAATAAGACCTTTGCTTTTCCCATCAAACCATTTCGCATTAACAGTGAGCTATATTAAGTGTGTGTGTGTGTATGCTAGCTAGACCCACCAGCCGGACAACCCATCAAAAGTCAAACACTTTATGTTTCCTTGGCGCTGGGTTGCTATTATGTCATTGTATTCAAAAGTCCCTTTTACTAACATAAATACACTAAAAGTATTTACAAGGTCAAGGCAATTTTAGGACAAGAACAAAATGCACACAACAGAAGGTGTGAGATAAGATCATGATTTAACTCAAAAAACATGTATGAATATATGAGATATATATAGTGACCACAAGTTGGCACCACTGAGCCCCAAATGTCAGACACAATAATTACGGCACACAGTCCCAGGTAAAAAATAAAGGAATTTTATTACACAATATAAATTATCAAGTGTGCAAAACCAATCAAACCACAATTATAAAGCAAGTGTCTTTTCTCTCTCTCCTTCCACTCCTCCTTTTGAGTGTTGCCCACTGCCTCCCGACTCTGACTCCTTCAGGTTAGGTGGTGGGCACCTTTCAAGCTGGACATGGAAATGCTTCTGGTGCCAAAGTGTGTCCTATTGGAAGCACTTCTGGGTCTTGTAGAAACCAGGGAGGACCTCCCCCAACATCACCCTATAATGGCACCCAGGGACCCTGACAGTGCTGTACCTCTGGACTCCAACTCCCATGGACCCCAGCAGGCGACCCAAATGGGATGCCTCGAGAGGACCACCCGTCTGTCCATTTTGGCAGTCCTCAAGTACCAAAGTACAATTGAACAAAATCCTTTCCTTCCTTCCTTCCTTCCTTCCTTCCTTCCTTCCTTCCTTCCTTCCTTCCTTCCTTCCTTCCTTCCTTCCTTCCTTCTTCCTCATTCCACCTCCACTGACCCTCTGGTGAGCTTCATCCTGTTTCTCCCGACTCTGGCTCTCCGAATGGAGTGAGGCAGCTCCTTTTATGCACCTCCTGGAAGTGTTCCAGGTGGCTTGTTAATCAGTGTTACCTTGAATCACTCCTAGGTGTGGTGGAAGTCTGACGTAGGGCTCTGCAGCTCCTCCTGGGGGCCCTCACGGAACCCAACAGAGCTGTCCCAAACTCCAACTCCCAGTGTGCCCTGTGGGAATCCATGGTGCCACAGCCACCTAGGAGGGATGCCCTCTAGTGTCCTGGGGGAGGTAGTGCCTTGCAGAAACGCTCTTCCCCGGTCCTTCCATCCAGCTGGCATCATGGCTGGGTAATGGCAGTGGCCGTCTGTCAATATATATATATATATATATATATATATATATATATATATATATATATATACGAATTGAGACACAAACATAACTGGACTGGGCTTGGGGCTTTCTTGGAAAACTGTATGGAGGTCAGCCACATGTGAATCATAAAACTATATCCCATCCTACATGCCCTCTCAAACCGCCGACCAGCTAAGTATATCCTGTGAATAGCCCAGTCAGTATTTGCACAACAATCACTACACAAGTTGCCACCACAATGTCAGGTCAAAAAATCGAACAGCAAATCAACATCAAATTTCTCACAAATTTTCTCTTTTTCCATAAAGCAGTTTTTGATTGACAAAAACATTCCTGTCCTCCATCATCCTCCCTATTTACCCGATTTAGCTCCCTGTGATTTTTACTTGTTCCCGAAAATCAAAAGTGACCTGAAGGGAACACATTTTTCTTCAATGGATGAAGTGAAGACAGAAACTGCAAACCTGTTAAAGTGCCTCAAGCAAGAAGACATCCAGCACTGTTTCAATCAATGGAAGATACGTATGGAGCATGTAGAGATCGGGAGGGGGTGTATATAGAAGGTGACTGTAACAAAGGCGCTCTCTTGGCGCCCGACCCGACACAGATGCACATGGAGGCACACATATAAAAACAAGAATGCAGTATATGTCTGCTTTGGAATAAGTCCAACTTGGTATACGTCCTGTTTGTACGCGAAAAATTTTTGCTTGGTATAGGACCTTTGTTAGGAATACGACTCACATGCTAGAACACCGCATGTGGTATACCGGGTCCGCGGCTTCAAAAAAAGGGCCAGGTTTTAACCCGTATAGCCGTGTCGTTCTCCGTGGGCGAGATTGCACAACCGCAGGGAAGTTAATGAGGTAGTTGGAGTTGAATTGATTGTTGAAAAGTATGAAGGTGGCATGCATATCTGGGACATGGCTGCCGCATACCGTGTGCCAAGAACGACGGTATCTACGATTGTGAAAAACAAAGATGTTATTAAAAAGTAAAGTGAGGTTAAATTTTAATTTATTTCATCTAATTGCTTTTGTATTTATGTATTTTAGTATTAAGCAGTGTTTAAATTATTTTATACAACCCCATCAATATATGATATGCCAATAACAATAGGATTTTTTTTCATGGGAACAGATTAATTATTTTCCCTTTATTTCTTATGGGAAAAATTCGTTTGGTATAGGTCAAAGGATCTGGAATGGATTAAGGATGTATACCGAGGTACCACTGTACTTTTATTTTTCTTCATCTGTGGGGCACGTCTTCCCCCGTGACCCCCACAGGCACAACACAGTCCCCAGTACACAAATAAACACACAAGCACACTCTTCTTTGGCTGCCCCACTCCTCCTCTAAGCTTCATCCTCCTCCTCCCGACTCTGGCCATTAAGTGGTTGTTGCTGGGCCCTTTTATAGTCCTCCTGGAAGTGCTCCAGGTGGTTGATTGCCGTCTCCGGCTGCACTTCCAGGTGTGGTGAATACGCTGCCCATACGGGCTCAGGAGTACCAGCTGCAGCACCCCCTGGCGGTGCCTGCGGGACCCAACAGGGCTGTACCCAACTCCAATTCCCATGGAGCCCTGCGGGAAACCGAGGCACCGCTCCAACCCAGGGGGGCAGCCATCTAGCATCCAGGGGGAGGTATTGCTCAGTCCAGGGCTGCTCCACCTGAATATACAGTGAAGGGATGTCCCTGCCGGGCATGGACCCTGGCCGTCCACCACATTGCCCCTCTTTCAGTGGAGGCCCGTGGGGCTCAGCAGCACGTCCTGCTAGGGCTGGTCTTCTCCAGGATGGGAAAACGGCGTCATCCAGTTCGCGGGCCTGTCCTGTGGGAACAGACCTGAGAAATCGGGAGGAGTTGTCCCGACGTCCACATCCTCTGGACGTCCTCCAGGGAAAACCCCTCCAGCCGTGACCACAGCGGCCGCATTCTTGGCAACGCCGCTCCCTTTTAGTCTGAACCCTGCGGGATCGTAAGCAGGACGGGAATTCCTGCCCCGATGTCTGCCCAGCTGAGAGCTCGTGGTGTCTCTGCCCCTCCGCAGTGCAGGACCTGGAATAAAGTCTGTACGGGGTGGAGGACATCCTCCAGGTCCCGTACAGCCGACAAAAGGTCAGTTTTGTTGGCCGGCAGTGGACTCGTCTTACCTTGTCCAGCTCCACCGAACCGCGAGCCAGCGAGGCCCTGTGCTTCCTCTGCAGGCCCCTTCAGGAGATCATCAGGATCAGGGTGAAGGTTTGCTATCCCCGCCACTATTCTTTTGTCGGTGGGGTGCCGACACATATCCCCCACCCCCTTACCTGCTGCAGGTAGGCTTCTCTTCTTCTCCGCAGGTAACACCACGTCGGGGAGTTCGTCCGGGCTCTCGTCCTCTGACCAATGTCCGGGGCCGAAGGAAAAACCCAGGTCAGCCTCGCTCTCCCCAGAGCTCGCTCCGCTGTCACGCCACGGACACATGTCCTTGGGCCACCAATGGGTATTCCGCCCCTCTGCATTTAGGAGGTAGGCAGACGAAAAAATGGAAAGACATTCCCGAGGCCCATCACCCCTGGGCCCGTCACCTACCACCTGCTGTAACCTGTGGTGCTGGCCAGCATGGCGGCGTCTGGCAGCTGACCTCTCAATCCGCCCGGATTTTTTCTTCTCCATTAGCGCGCCGCCCTTTGGAGTTTCCTGGTGGTACTCCTGCGGCTCCCTGCCGTGTGTGCGCGCTTCGGTACGCTGTCTCGGGGGTGTGCTCTATGCGCTGCTGTGCTGGGTGCATGCCTCGCGCTGCTGTGCCGCGTCGTTACACAAATTTTTAATGATGTGTCCCTGCCTTGAACCAGGCAGAGAGTCCCATCTGGGATGCCAGTATAACAAAGGCGCTCTCTTGGCGCCTGACCCGACACAGATGCACATGGAAGCACACATACAAAAAACAAGAAAACTTTTATTTTTCTTCACCTGTGAGGCACGTCTTCCCCGTGAAACCCACAGGCACAACACAGTCCCCAGTACACAAATAAACACACAAGCACACTCTTCTTTGGCTCCACCACTCCTCTAAGCTTCGTCCTCCACCTCCCAACTCTGGCCATTTTGCTGGGCCCTTTTATAGTCCACCCAGAAGTGCTCCAGGTGGTTGATTGCCGAGTTCCGACTGCACTTCTGGGTGTGGTGAATATGCTGCCCATACAGGCTCAGGAGTCCCAGCTGCAGCACCCCCTGGTAGCACCTGCGGATCCCAACAGGGCTGCACCCAACTCCAATTCCCATGGAGCCCTGCGGGAAACCGTGGCATCACTCCAACCCAGGGGGGCAGCCATCTAGCGTCCAAGGGGTGGTATTGCACAGTCCAGGGTTGCTAACCCTGAATATACAGTGAAGGGGCGTCCTGGCCAGGCATGGACCCCGGCTGTTCGCCACAGTGACAATGTTTAGAATGTTGTAATTCATCAATACATTTTTTTACCAATCCGGTTATTTTTGTGTCTCACATCGAATATGTATGTATGGAAGCGAAGGTCTGTGATACAGTTTGCATATTTGTAGGTAGAGATCCACAAAGGGAGAAAATGAGTCACGTATCTTAAAATAGTTTTTTATTCCTAAGCTGCCGACAACCTATCACGTGTCATCATCAGAGGAAAATGATTAAACATATGGGAATCAAAGGCAATATGCAGCAAATGGGGAGTTTTGGGGTTAGTAAGGGGGTGGGTTAATGAGGCGACATTTGTAAGGTGTTAGCAATAAAGTCTTTTTTCTTATTTGTATGTTCTTCTTTTTAAGCCTGCATATGCTGGTTTCAAGTCCAAGTGTCTGTTATTAACACTACTGTATATATAAATATATATATATATATATATATATATATATATATATATATATATATATATATATATATATATACGCTATATATATCTCCATCCATCCATTATCCAACCCGCTATATCCTACCTACAGGGTCATGGGGGTCTGCTGGAGCCAATCCCAGCCAACGCAGGGTGCAAGGGACGAAACAAATCCCGGGAAGGGCACTAGCCCACCACAGGGCGCACACACAACACACACACCAAGCACACACTAGGGACAATTTAGGATCGCCAATCCACCTAACCTGCATGTCTTTGGACTGCGGGAGAAAACCGGAACACCCAGAGGAAAACCATGCAGACACGGGGAGAACATGCAAACTCCACACAGGGAGGACTCGGGAAGCGAACCCAGGTCTCCTTACTGCAAGGCAGCAGCACTACCACTGGGCCACCGTGTAGCCCCTGAATATATATAGGAGGGTTGTTTCATAAGTTTTGAGACTTTTTAAATAGATCCAACATGGTTTGGTCAATTCCATAGAAAATTTTTACTCGCACTTTTTCATGCGATAAATCCAACGATCAAAACAGTGATGAAAATCAGGTTCAGTCAGTTGGTCAAGCTGCTCTTCCACCGCAGAAATGAGGCTGTCCCTGTCCTCAATATCCATTCCTTTCAGCTCCTTCTTCACCGTTGGGAACAGCTAGAAGTCACAGGGTACCAAATCTTGTGAATAAGGGGGCGGATGAAGGACTTCAATCCCAGATTTGGCGAGGAACTCAACAGTTTTGTTTGACTTGTGAGGCGGCGCGTTGTCATGGTGAAGGATGAAGTCTTTCAAGGTGCGATTAGGGCGACCTCTAGTGAGATTTTTGAAAACTTCTGGAAGGCACAAGGTTGTGTAGACATCAGAGTTCATCGTCATGCGTTCAGGACGTGGAACTGAAGCAATAATTTTTTTGTAGCCAAAAAAGACGGCAAACATGGTCCTCTTGGCTGACCTTTGGCGCCTGGCTTTCAGTGGAGGAAGGCAACCTTTTGGACCCCACTTCGAGCTCTTTTTCTCATCTCCATCTGTAGTTGGTGGGCCAAAAATGTATTAGAAGATGTGAAAGGATTGTAGAACAATAGAAAAAAATTTTATGAAACAACCCTCGTATATATATATATATAGACCAGCAGGGGGCACTGATTATCCCCTAAATCCCAAGACATGTCTATACGACACCACATTGGGTTCAAATAGAAGATATTTTTATTTTGCAACACCTTCACAGATCTCCAAATCCTTTTCCAGAACAGTATAATACAATACATTCCCTTGTCTCCTTCCATACCTCCCATGTAGTCTCATCCCCTCTCCTCCTGACTCAGATTATACATGCAGGAAACTCATTTTCTTTTATGCCAGACATTGGACTACATCCAGTGCCACAGCACTTCACACTGGAAGCATTTCTGGGACAGGAGGAAGCCTTTGAAGAGGGTATGATGAATCCTTGCAGTTCCTCCTGGTGACACTCAAGATCTCCGACACGGTTGCTCCATAGGATTACAAGTCCCAATCTTGCTTATTGGGTATCCTTATGGAAGTACCACAAGTGGGATGCTACCATTGTGTCCCTGGGGTAAATACATAACTCCCTCCAATTTTGTAAACCTCCATTTTACAGTATGTGGTGCTCGTACTGTATCATCATCCTTAGCTGGGGCACTAGTTCACTAGTCAACACCCCAAACCTAGAAAACACCTGTTGAACACACCGGATCCAAAAGACTCTTTTATTTAGCACAGCATCTTCTTATAAGGCTTCAAAGTACACCCAAAGTTAACATAAGTGCAATAATCACTATTCACTATTATCTCCTTCTCTCCATGCAAGTCCTGTCCTCTTTCACTGGCTCTGATTTGGTCAGCTCACGAGGAGACCCCTTTTAAAGTCAGACCCTGAAGTATTTCTTGCACATCTCAAGTGTAGCCGAGAAGCACTTCCAAGTCAGATGATGCTCCACAATAACCTAGGAGCCTCCCCTCATTGGCTCCCTCCAGTGGCTTCAAAGGACCTCAAGAGAAGGAGTCTGGTATCTCTGTAGCTCAGAGCCCCCAAGCTAGAGCTCCAACTACCTGGAGTTGACATAATGGGCTGTTATCATTATTTGAGTCAGATAACGCTCCCACAACACTAATCTAAATAACAGTGTAACCAGCAGAACCCCTGGAAGTCAGCAGCTAGACTCTATTGGCGCTCATTGGTGTCAACTCCACCTACTTGGAACTCTGGTGTGGAGACTCTGGTCTGCAGAGATGTATAACTGAACAGGGGTCACTATTGAAATAACATATCCTGTGCAGCATTGTGAGTGTCTAAACGGGAACACTTTGAGTGGGATCCTGCCAGCCAGTGTACTGGGTTAATACTTAGCCCTGGGAAAAAGTCCCACAGGGTCATTGTGCTATTCTGGCCTCCTAAGGTACATTAGTGACTTACAAAAGAGGTAAATGTAGTACTAGGGTGTTGTACCGTGTTAGCCATTATGAATATAGAGAAAAGCCAACCAAAATGACACCTTTTATTGGCTAACTAAAAAGATTACAATATGCAAGCTTTTGAGGCAACTCAGGCCCCTTCTTCAGGCAAGATGTAAAGAGGTAAATGTAACTGAGTAACATTAGGCTAGGGCCTGTTTGTTCAGCAACTGTAGTAGGACAAGTAATAAAAGTTGATTGCCATAAGTGAAGAGATGTAATAAGTAATAATTTACAATCATAGATTACAATCAATACAATTAACTAACAAAAATAAAATATCACAAAGCAAAGTTTTTTTTTCTCTTTTTAATTTGACAAATATTCACAGAATAGATGGGTCTTCAATTACTTCTTAGACAAGGGAGTGAGCAGTTCGAATGGAGGTGGGCACCATCCGTTCCACCAACTGGGAACGGTTCTATTCAATAAGGGCGCACACAAAAAGGCGACCTTCAAAAGGGCGACCTCAATTGAGCGCCGAATAAATGCGCGCGCAAATAAAGGAGCGCTTCAAAAGGATGACCTTCGGAGCAAATTAAATTAATTGTTCTTGTGTGGTAATGTGCCTTACTGGCATTACCTATAAGTAAATAAAATTTGTCAAGTGTCCTCTGCAGTGTTGAGAGGCATTTGTTTGGGGAAAAAACCAAAGTATAAAGAAAGGAAACTTGCCTTTTCCTTTTGTATAGAATGCAGATGGACATCTTCACTGACCTTATTAGCGCCTTTTGGAGAGTGTCGCGGTAGGTCTCGTGCAGTATGAAGAGACAGCCTTGCCATTAACCGGCCGGGATGGCATTAACGGTTTTCCACTCTTGCGTGTGCCTCCTGCGACCCCATAACTCTAAAAGTGTAAAAGAAAGGGTGAAGCGGCATAATATTAGTTTACCGCGGTTTAGAAAAGGGATCCCATGTGTGAACTTGTCTGGGCTGTAGCTCAGGGGAAGGACGTAAAAAGTTAAAAGTGCTTACTCTAACTTAAGGCAGAAGCGCAGTTGCGTCTCAAAAGCCGGCACAGGTATGTGCGCGCGCGCCGGCTGCTCGATTTAATATAGCATTTTTGCAGGGCAAGAGACGTGGTGTGGCAAGAGATGCCGACGAGTTCTCGTCATCGCGCAGTTGTAGAGGGATGACAATGGACAGTTTAATTGGTCGGTACAAGGGCACCGATTATAAAAGGAACGCATTGCCCCAGAGCATGGTGCTGTTTTGATTAGACCCTCTAAGAGAAAGGTACTCAGTAGGACAGTTCGGATTTACCAGACATGACGGCTTGTGCATTGTTTTTGTAAATATTTGTTTTTGTAAAAATATCTCTGGAATACTTTTCGGTGGAGGTATTTATTTGGGTTATGGGTTTTGGTGCACTGTTTATTTTTGTATATAGTCACTATTTTTGAACATCATTTATTTACTGTTTTTGTGTGTCTTTTGCGGTATTGAACTGTGTTTTAATATATAAATTCCGCAGGACATTATTTTTGTTAAGTGCACCTGTAAATAAAACTTCACTTTATTTTTAAAAACTCAACCCTTTTTGTGTCCGTGTCTCCCTGTCATCCATTATCATCGTGGTCACGCTCGGTCCCATTTACTAGACATCCAGAGTGTAGACTGGTGATTTGATTCCCACTACACGGGGTGTCACACCTTGATTATGCTAATAGACCGCATCTCGAATATCTACGTGGCATTGCACATAATCTACAGCTTCAAGTGTAACTTGCTTTCACCTTTTTATACATTCAGTCATTGCCTTTATGTAATAAATTTTCTGTAATAATTTTGTTGCGTTTGCCTTTATTCGGCGCTCAATTGAGGTCGTCCTTTTGAAGCTCGCTTTTATTTATGTGCGCTTTTATTCGCCGCGCCCAATTGAGGTCGCCCTTTTGAAGGTCGCCTTTATGTGCGCGCCCTTATTGACGGATACCTAACTGGACAGGAAAACAGTCTGGATTGAAACTTGATACCACGCAGAGGCGGCATCACCAGATGCTGAATCCTGGCAGACCTGATTGAGCGAGCAGGCGTATAGCACTTCACCAGTGTCTCCATATAATCAGTTTCAATTAAGGAATTGAAACTTAATGTGTGCTGCTACAGGGAGCCAATGTAGCGACCTGAAGAGAGGAGTGACCTGTGCCCGTCTTGGCTGGTTAAATACAAGATGGGCCACTGCATTGTGAATCATCTGTAGCAGCTTGATAGCACATGCAGGTACTCCTGCCAGAAGTGAATTGCAGTAGTCCAGACATGACAGGACCAGAAACTGAACCAGAAGCTGAGTTGCAACAACTTGGTGATGCCCAATAAGGAAATGGCCCCATGAAATTGTGGTGTGCTGAGACAAGTGTCAAAATATTAAAAAATAAATGAGAACAAAAAAGAAAGCAAAATTCAAAAACAGGAAAAACTGAAGCAACCATTTGCCAAAATGAGACTCATGATGTGAGTACATTGTTTGTTTTTTTTTTAATTTTATGATTTGTGACAATGATTAAATAACTCTCAAAATCATAGAACATTCAACAAGTAGAAAGAGTTCTTTGCCTGGTCAACTATAAGGTCAAGTGAATCCTAAATCTCTCTACAGGTGCCCAGCCACATATGCTCAACATTAAATCAACAAACTGGAACCTGAAACCATGCCATTCTGTCTGGTGAAAAAATGGCAGGCAACAAGACTGATAAGAGAAAAGGATCAGAAAATCAGAAAAGGAACACAAATTGTAGTTACATAAATGTGTAAAAGTCAATAGCCAGAAGTCCAATAAAGCAAAACACCAAAATCCAATACATGAATCATAAATCAAACAAAAAAGTTAAAAAATGTAACAATCCTAACATGCAAAATTAGATTTTCAAGTAACTAAATGTAACACAATGATTTGTTTATTTATCTGGAATCTTGGACTCAATGAGTCCCATCTCAAATAAAGAACAGTCCTTGTTGTCATGCATCTATTATGTTAGAAACTCACAAAACAAACGTAACTCTGATAAGTCTCATGTACATCAATTATACCTGGCCTCCAAAGTAGGCTTGAAGCCTGCACAAACAAAAGAGGCGTATACATCTCAAAGGGAAGACAAATCCACTGGCTCATGGAAACAAAATGTTCCTTATAATGATAAAGTTTATTTCAAAAGAATATTCAAAACTAGCAAGTAGTGAGATTTAGAAAATTTTACTTTCAAGGGACAATCCAAAGCCAACAAGAACCATAAAAAGAAAACAGAACTTACAAAATCATGAATTTCAAATGGAATCCAAATGTGAATGTCTAGGTCTGCTATCCTAACTTGATACAATTTCCTACATTTGTTATGGTTAGGCCTACTCTTCCACCCTAAACTAACACACAGTTACACTCATGCAGACCATATCCACTTAAGCACTGTTTGTGAGTGATACCTATAATACCAGTCATTCTCAGTGCTCCACAAAAGAACTCAATAACTATAGTGTGAAAATAACACACAGGTGCCCCCAGATATAAACAAGACCTAAGACTACCTTGGTCTGTGATGAAGTAAGATAAAGGTCTGTGGCAGTACAGTTTTTTACAATAAAAGCATTGAGGCAGCATAAGACCCTGTGAATGTAAGATGTTTATGGAAAAAACTGTGAGGAAGCAGAGATTCTTGATGAGATTGTCTAATTGGCTAATTGCATTTAGCATGCTCATAAGCGATTAATGCAGTTGTCCCTCATCAGGGCTCCGCAGTTTGTTTGGCACACCTTCACTCACTGGGTAAGAAAGGAGTCTGTGGATGAGAATAAAAAGATAGAGGAAGTGAGGTGAAGAACAAAAAGAACAGAATCTGTGGACGCCAGTGCAATGAGAAGGTGGTGAAGTGGTCAGTGGAAACCCCATACAGGAATGTGAGGAGAGGTGCTCCTGGGGTGCACCAGATTGCTCCTCATGTGCGGTGGAAAGCAAGAGCGATTGGGGCTCTTAGGGATCCTGTGGACACTGAGCAGGGCGGTTGAAGTAAGACAGAGTCGGGTTCATCACATCCCAGTAGTTGCCAAGGTACGGTGGCCTATTGAACATATCTGGGAGATGGGTGAATGGATCAGGATGAGATTGAGAGAGACCACTGGAGAATGGAGATACAGGAGGTTCTGTATCTATTTTACCCTTGTTTTTATTGGGAATATTTATTGACTTATTTATTGCTGATTTTACAGTTCTTCACTGTTTTTATCATGGAGTATTTATTTATTTATAGAACATCTGTACGACACTTTATATTTCATTGAAGTTTGTTTGACTGACAATAAAAGCACTACACACTTTGCACCTACCCTTGTTGTGTGTGCGTGTGTCTTCATTTCCCCGTCTATCCTCAGTCTATGATAATCAGATGACCTGGGTTCAAGAGAATGATGTCAACTGTGAGCAGCATGGTCCCTGAGAATAACCTAGACTCACCTTCACTGTGTCCCTGGATGTAATCTAAACCTACATTTGACACATCTTGATCCCTGCAAATAACCTAGACACATGAAGGCTCATATACACTGATTAATGCCACCTCCCCACTAATAATAATGTCTTACTTCACCCATACTGTTTTACATTGCAAATGTCTTTCCTAAACCTGCAAACTTTGTGGGCAAGAAATTGGTTACACTAGGTGCCCTATAACTACTTTGCAAAAACATATACACATACTCATCAAACCAGTATTTGCAAACAGGGTACAAAACATGGTTACCCCCAAAATTCTGCTGATGCCTACATCAAGTGTTTTGTTGTGGTCAAGTCCTATGGTGACCCTATTCCCCTTTTATATTATTTATTACATAGACCTTAAAAGAATAAGAATGTCCCACCTCTCATACTCTTATCACACTGTTAGGACTGACTGCTGTTGCACTTCTGTAACTTAACCTTCACTTTTACATCTCTAATCCCAGGAAAATGATTGCCAAAACAGGCAGGAGAAACTGTTACACATTTATTAAGCATTATTCAAAAGGATAGTGCCATAAACAGAAGCAAGTGAATGTGATAACTCCATACAACCTGGTACCACTAGAGGTTTAGTCTTTCCAGGTGACCCATAACTCCAGCTGAATTTCTTGATATTCCACTACTCCTTTCTTCTCTGAGCATCTCTTTTATTGATCTTATACAGCTAATTTAGGTAGGATGTGGTCACCATATTTCCAACACAACTTTGCCTTTCTCTAAAGTAAAATGTCTTGTCTCCAAAAACTGCTTTCAGAGCACATATGCTTCTGCCATTAGAGTTAGGAGGCTATAGTGAGGCATGCTCATGTACAGTAACTGTAAACTGTAAACTGAAATCATGTTTTCAAAATCATGCTTCTGACATCATAAATTGGAGCCAACAGCATAGCACGTTTGTATAACTTATAAAGAGCTTTTGAAACCATACGTACATTATGGTAGCAGTTCTTCATTAAAGCATTTGATTTAAGCCGGTTCTTATCATCTGTCAATAAAAACATGCACGGCCAAGCAACAGAGCTTACTGTATTACACTTTCTACTTAAACTAATCATCAACTCATTCCAAAACTCTTAAGCAAACAGCAAAGCATTATCAAAGCATTAACATTTTCAATAGCCAAATAGCATGGCAAGCTGTTTTAAAATAGCAAACTCTTTTAACATAGAAAGGAATAAAGCATCTTTGTAAAAATTCACTTTTTAAATATTTCAAAAAAAGTTATTTTCCTTCCAGAAATGTTCTGCTCGTTCCACTCAATTTCTTCTCCTTCCTCCAACAGCCAGTTATTTGCTTTTTAAATGACAACAAGATACACTAGCAGATATGCAAAAGGAGAACATTAATTAAACTGGCATAGAATTTAAATAAGCAGCCATCATTAATGTCTACAAAGAAATAATTTGAGGACAATATTGAAATTCTTCACATCAGGATAGTCAGTTTATGTGAAATTTATCAGTTTCTATTAAACTGTTTTTTGTTTTTGCTTTTTTAATAGTCTGGAAACCCTAACAGGATTTTGGAAAGAAAGAGAAGGGGTAGTATGTCCAGTATGTGTACTGCTGCACAAAAAGAGCTCTAGATAGTGTGGAAGACCAGCCCGGACACAAACACACACTGAGACAAATCGTCCCAAAACACAAGCTTTAATTATTTTTTTTCTGCACACACAACACAGTGCACTAAGTGGCCACAATAAACTCACAGTCCTTTTCCTTCTATTATCTTTCTCCTTATTCTTCTGCCGCCTCTCCTCGCAAGCTCTGTCCTCTGCCTCCTGACTCCAGCTTCCCGAATGGAGTGAGGCGGCCCCTTTTATGATGCACCCGGATGTGCTCCAGGTATGCTCTGACAAACTTCCTGCAGCACTTCCTGGTGTGGCAGAAATGCTGCAAGGGCACCTCGAAGCACTCCATGTCTATTTGATTCCTTTTCCGGCAGCAGTTCCTGGTGTGGTGGAAGTGCTGCCATCCAAGGCACCTGGATCATCCAGGCGCCTCCTGGCAGCCCTGATGTAATCCAGGGTGGGCTGCCCTCTTGCGCCCCGGGGAAGATATTGCCCCTCTCCCAGTCCCTCCCTTCTCCAGGCGTCCTGGTGGGGCAAGGTCCCCAGTCATCTGCCATAATAGATACTTCCAGAAGTTAAGATGTAGCCTGTGGAAGCATGAAAATAGAGGGCAGGAAACCTATCAGTTGACTGAAATATCTGACATACCGTGAGGCTATGGAGGTGTGGCAGAAAGTCAAATGACCTACATGTCAGTACACTGTCCTAGGCTGGGAGAGTTAGGACTGGGTTGTCATTTTAAAATGCTAATGAGAGACAGTTGCCCTGGAGATGTGGCCATCCAAAAAGTAAAATATGGCTCAAGATTGTATCCAATCTGGAGCCACTACAGGGACCTCTAGCCTGGTAACCTTGATGGTAGTAGAGTGACCATTCAAGTCCCATAATTAAGTTTAGGACTTGAATTGTGGTGATCTCAGCAAAGAGATTAAAACTGCCTCCCCAACAAAGGTCTGCTGAGATTGGAGTTTGAAGTCACGCCAGGGCAGCAGTTTGTCTAATAAGAAGAGGAGGCCTGAATAAAAAGAGAGATGGCACTGGCAGGTGAGTTTAGGATTGTTTTGTATTCTTTGAGGTCATCAAGAGCCTGGGTTGGAATTCTTACAGTAAGTATAGCAAACCCAGCTGAATGATTGTCAAATCTTTGTCTGATGATTTATGAATATCTATTTCTGTACTTCATGGACTTTCATCAACACATTGTAAGAGCTACAAAAGGTAGATTATAAGATAAAGAACAATATTTACATGAAGATGGTTTGCACTTATACATATTGCATTCATTTATATAAGAAAAGAATCATGACATAATTGTCAATGTGAACACATAAAAAATGGGAAACTCCCAAAAAATATGACAATTGCCCTACTGGACTATAACTGATAACACACAAATATGTGAACACGAATCACATACGTGATGTAAACCCTTCATCATACTTTTTATATTTAATAATCACAGAGATGAATACCTTATTCATTTTCCAGCCATTTGCTTGTTTTACCCTCCTGTGAGTTCAGCCGACACCATTTTATTTTCGATCCTAGTGAAAATCTTACATTTAATTATGAGGATAAATGAACTCTAATACTCTGTCAGAATAAAAGTCACTCGAACCCAGACAATTAAAGACTGCTATACAGTTACTGTCAAGTGTCCTTCACAGTAAGGCACTGAGAAGCTGCAGGTTTTGTTGTTGTGGCAATTGGTTATGTTGCTTTCTGCTCTAAAATGGTCTTGTGCAAGTGTTAGTGTGCTTCGTTAACGGCCGGCACTCCTTGCTGGAAAATGCTCTTGCTCCCTGCAGCCCAGTGTAAGCAAGTTTGAAAAATAGATGGATGAGTAAACAATCCCTAAATATTTAATATTTAGGCAAAGCATAAATCATGATTAATTTTAAAAATAATATATGCAAGCTTTACATGATTTTTTTGCAATAATGGTTCAGTTATTTTGAGTGCTTGCAGTATTTCCTGTGCCAAACCACTTGACACTTACAACAACCTGTATTTAAAGCCAGTCTTTAGATGCAGTCAGTAAATTTAATAGTGGAGCTAGTTTTATTATGACATGCATTCATTAATTAACTTTGTTCATTTAGCTGTTCATTTTAGGTTTGACCATTAAAACTCAGTCTTTGAATGTTAAATATCTATTTGTTCTGGCCTGTTGAATTGTAAAAATGTAATGAAGGATAAACAATGTCAGGTACATGACAGCATCTTGCATGCACAATTATACTAATATCAGGCCTGTAGTCTTTAAAAACTACTCTTTTGAAGTTAGGACAGCAGTGTCTTCTTAGGTGGAATTTCATAAGGCTCTGTTTGATTATTCTTGTTTATTTTCTGTAAATCTTATTGATATGGTTTAGGGTTTTTTTTTACATTTGGTTGATCTGTAATGTACCTGAGTACTGTACTAGCACCATATCAAGATCACAATATGTAGCACAGTACTAGAAGGGGATGATCCTCTAGAATAAACGCTGTTACAGTAAGTAACGGTAAAATATTAGGACTAAGTTTAACTAAACTACATCTGATCCCATTGTGGTCTGGTGTTTATCATCTGCATGATTAGCTGAGCATCTGATTACTCATTAGCAGTGGCGCACTGATAGTTGAAGGCTCGCTGTTATGAACTCCCCACACATTTAAAGGGGAAGGGCACAGGAAACCTCATGTATCAACCTTATGAAACATACTTGGAAACACTACATTAAAACCTCCATCCTCATCACATATTCTTGGAAACACGAAACTAAGTTATATCAAAATGACTGCTATTGCCAAGTTGAGTATTGTAAATATTCTTGGGGCTTGAAATTCTCATATTATTACATTGTAAAACATCACCTGGAATGTATTGAATCAGCATTTTAAAAGAGTGTTAGTACGTTCATTAGTGTTAACCAGTTCATCTTAAATTTTGAATTTTTGCTTCATTGAAAGATGCACCATTATTAGGAACTCAGAAAGTAGGGAATTAATAAAAACAAAAAGGAACATTTGGAAAGTAATGACCTTCCAAGAGTTTGAATAGTTAGTAACACGTTACTGGAATTACATCTTAAGCATCATTGACTCCTTTGTATTTACTCTTTTCCCGATTTCATAAATAATGCAGAAAAACTGGTGAAATAAACAGTTGCCATGCCCCTGATAATTTTGATACTTATCAGCTATTATGTGCACAGGGTCTTCTAATAATAGTAATAAGCAAAAATTCACCAAAAGGTACATAAAATCTTTTTAGATCTTGGATAATATTCATACACAATACCTAAATGCAGTGTGAACCACATATTAGAGCACAGGTTCTACATAATTCACATTAGGGAAAATAGAAGGACATCTGCAAAGACACTTCCACAGTACTTAGAAGTAATGAGGTATGGAAGAATCTCACATCATCTTTCTGAGCACACTTAGCTGGCAACTTTGCCAATATTGTTGAATTAATAAGTATTAAATTAATATTTTTTTTTCTTTTTTAGAAGGATAGTTGGAATTGATCGATAGTAAATATTAAATGATTAAATAATTCAAATTCTTTACTTCAGTCCTAATCAGGACAGATAGTTCACATTTACATACAAGTATATGGAAGGTTTACCATTAGGACAAGACTAAAAGTTGTCTATGAACACCTAGGCAAACACTTGGGGCTTCATGTATAAAACATGGCATACGGACAAAAGCGGAAATGTGCGTATGCACAAAACCATGCATAAGCCATCTTCCACACACTTCCGCTCCATAAATCCTAGTCAGCATGAAATGAACGCACACATATACCACCTCACCCTAACTCCTTCCAGAATTACACCTCTTTGAATATGCAAATCAATATAAATATCCCCTTACGTTCAGCATTTTGTGAAAACACAGTGGCAAAAGCACAGGAAAAAACAAAACTTCAGCAATTGCAAAGTGGAGGTCATACTCAGTGAAGTGGAGGAAAGGAAAAACTTACTTTTTGATGGCTTAGGCAGTGGTATGAGCAACAAAAGAAAATTGATGGAGTAGCACTCAAAAGTTCAAGTTCAGAAAATCACACAGTGGCTGAACTAAAAAATCAGGAGTGGTCTCCCCTAGACTTTCTTGTATATTCAGATATGGGGATGGATATTTGAGGAGTAAACCGTAAGGCAATGATTATATTTTTATATTATGTACATTAAAGAACTATCAACAACAAATCAAATCAAATTAATAATATATTGAAAAATTATTATAAAAGTAAAGTTGAATAAATCAGACTCTGCAGCTGCATGCATAAAAGGTAAAGTACCACTTCCGGTTAACAGACATAGCCAAAAGTTGATAGAAATCTAAGTTTTGTACGTAATACTTGCATGGAAAATTTGATTGGCCTAAGTGAAAGTGTACTCAGGTTACTGTGTTTACATATACAGACACACGCAAATACAGAAATAAACAAACAAACACAGAAAACAAACACAGAAATAATTCCAAAAATGGTATTTTGAGACTCAGGGAGGTATAAAATGTCGAGATTCATCAAAATCTCAAAATGGAATTTTTGGAGGACTCCAATACTTTCCCTATACTTCGTGTATGAGAAAGTCGGGGAGGTTTAAAACAATGAGATTCATCAAAATCTCGACATCCAATTTTTGGACGATTACAATTTTTTTTTCCTATACTTTGTATTCAAGAAAGTAAAAATAACTGGTCAGATGTCAAAGTCGAGGTGAAAAGGTAAGCTGCAGCCCAGTCATATGGAAGCGTATTATGGCACAGAGAAATTGCTGATCAGAAATCAAAGTCAGAGAGAAAACATCAAGATTGGAAGCTAGACTTTTGAGAAGGAAATATGTGCTATATTTGATAGTGTTTTTATCCAAACGATGAATATGGAGCAGTTTTCTGTTCTGGAATTAAAGGTTCACACTGATGATGCATTCTAAACAACATCCATCCATCCATTATCCAACCCGCCGAATCCGAACACAAGGTCACGGGGGTCTGCTGGAGCCAATCCCAGCCAACACAGGGCACAAGGCAGGAACCAATCCCGGGCAGGGTGCCAACCCACCGCAGGACACACACAAACACACCCACACACCAAGCCCAATTTAGAATCGCCAATCCACCTAACCTGCATGTCTTTGGACTGTGGGAGGAAACCGGAGCGCCAGGAGGAAACCCACGCAGACACGGGGAGAACATGCAAACTCCACGCAGGGAGGACGCGGGAAGCGAACCCAGGTCCCCAGGTCTCCCAACTGCGAGGCAGCAGCGTTACCCACTGCGCCACCATGCCGCCCCTCTAAACAACATTCCATGGCAAATAAGAGTAGCACTGCCAACAACGGGAATCACAACATGGCGGCACCCAAATGTAAAGCAATATACTGTTGTTGTCCCCAAGAATGAATGCATCATTATATTCATGAAACATTGTAATGCAAGGAAACCACACAGAAACGTTCCAGAGAAAAAGAAACTCATATTCCTATATACACTTCCATTCTACAAAATTTCTTTTTTCAAGAGAAAAAAAAATCTCAATGTGAACAAATCATAACAACCAGGACCTCCCAGTTTGGGACCCCCCTCACCCAAGGGTATCCATTTACAAAGGTAGTGACAAATCTCTAAGGGTGGGCCCCAATCTCTGTTGCAAGAGTTTTGTGGTGGATATTACTTTTTTAGTAACTTTAAATGTAATCAACACCATTTTCATAAATCATGAAGAAGATTTACATATCAGGGAGTAAAAAGTAGCAAAAAACATGAGCAAAAGTAAAAAGAGGTAGGTCAATGGAAAGTACTAGTGAATCTGTAATGTTAATTAAATTAAGTATGCCCATGTTAACCTGAATATTCTTAAACAAAGGGGATTGAAGCTGACTGTGGAAGCGGAGCTTTGGAGCAGAAACAAATCACAGGAATATCTCACACACACTGAACAAATGGATGGAGTGTTTTGCAGCACCTGATTACTTATGTGGAAAAAGTCATCTAATCCGTCAATACAACAAAAATCGGCATAAAAGTCAACATCTGACTGCAGGGCCGGATTAAGACGAAATTGGGCCTGTTGCTGCAGCGCAAAAAAGGCCTGTTTTTTCTCGGCATCATTGGTGCATGTGCATTCGACACTCACTCGTCTGTTTTCATCTGGGCCTATTTCAGGAATGGGCCTAATGCTGCAGCATCAATAGCACCCACCTTAATCCGGCCCTGTCCGACTAGGAAAAAGCTTTTTGTTTTTTCCCCAGTATCCAATCATCCAGTAGTGAAGGTTTGAACTTGATTGTCTCACAGGAAACCAGCTATGGTCCAAAGTCACAGAAGCAAATGAAAACACCACGACAAATATGAACACAATGCTAAATGTTCTCTTCCAGGCAGAGAGTAAATGCTGCTGAAGCCCACAAGCAGTGATAATGATAGATACAGTAATGCCTTAATGAGACATTTTTGTTTTTTAATTACTATTATGTGTAATTTCTGTTTTTACTTATTTAGATTTTTAAAATATACCTTATTCATTCATTATTTTATTTACATGTTGTGATTTTTAGGGGGTGGGGTTGATGATTTAGAGGCACTCCAGAGTTCTAGAGTGGTTTATGGCCAGCCCCATTGTGTGAAATGAAGTGGGGCAGAACTTTGAGCAATTTCTTGTTATTGGCATCTTTACATATAGGTTTACTTAAATGGAAAGGAATTGGACCACCACCACCACCACCAGGTTATACAGTATATACAATCCTCATCTCTGAATCACTTTAAATGCATCTTCTCTACTTTTGTACAAATGTTACTGGAAATTTTTGTTTTAATCAAATACTATATTTAGTGAATATATAACTTGAATTTAGTAATGTGTATCTGTCATTTGTAAAAATTACATCCATAACTTTCATTTAACATTGTAGCAGTAGGGGGCGCTAGAGCTCCCTTGAACCCTCAGATACCACTCCAAACACCAGGTAAAACTCCAATTATTATTTATTTTATAATAATGTGCACTAAGCCCCCTCCACTCCACACTACACATACAATACTATAATCACTCCAATAATCGATAATCAATCACCAATCCTCCTCTCCCAGACGCGTTGCCACCCTTCCTCCCAGCTCAGCTCAGCGTCTGGGCTTTCCCACAGTCCTTTTATATTCCCTGACCCGGAAGTGGCTCCAGCCCAGCAGTCCATGAGTCCTTATCACTTCCGGGTCAGATTAAAAGTCCTTTTCTTCAACCCGGAAGCACGTCGTTCCCTCTGGTCATATGATCGTGACACACTTCCGGGTTATAGGGCATATATAAGTCCTTGGGCCTCCCTGCAGCATACCCTGGTGGGCCCCATGGTGTCCAGCAGGGTTGGGAATAAAAACTCCATTGTCCATGATTCCCTGCTGGTCTTTGGGGCACTCCCAGGCTACAGGGAGGACTCCATCTAGCGGCCTGGGTGTATTGGCCGGGATGAACAGCCGGCCATCTCCCACAACATGCAATATTAGCTAATCTCAATTTACCTCCTCTACTTGTGTTGTGCAAATTAGCAAGCATCACAAACCTCGAACATTTCAAGTGGTTTGGGCATCTAGTTGGCATGTTTAATGGGCATCTCTATTTGGAATTAAATGGAGCACAGTTCAGCGAGAGTTCACCATAGGGGCAGATCACCCATAAGAAATACATTAAGGTTTTCATCTCTTAGATGCTCTGAGAGTGATTTAAGTACAATGGCATGCAAAAGTTTGGACACCCTTTCTTAAAATGTCTGTGAATAGTTAAGTGAGCAAAAGATGAACTGATCACCAAAAGATATAAAGTTAAAGATGACACATTTCTTTAATAGTTTAAGCAAGATTACATTTTTATTTCCATCATTCTCAGATACAAAATACTAAAAAAAAATTAAAAGGGCCTAAAGCAAAGTTTAGGCACCTCATATGGTCAGCACTTAGTAACACCCCCTTTGGTAAGCATAACAGCTTGTAAACACTTTTTTTTTGCAGCCATTCATCCTTGAAAAATTCTTGTAATTCTACAAGATTCTTGGACCATCTTGCATAGTCCGCTCTTTTATGATCTATCCACAGATTTTCAATGATGTTCAGATCAGGGCACTTTGAGGGCCATGGCAAAACCATCAGCTTGTGCCCCTTGAGGAATTCAGTTGTAGATTTTTTTACAGATTGTGTGATGTTTGATTCCAGAATTTGCTGGTATTTATTTGAATCAATTTTTCCCCTACCATTGACATGTTCCCTCTGCCACTGGCTGCAACACAAGTCCAAAGCATGATTAATCCACCCCCATGTTCAATAGTTAGCTAGGTATTCTTTTTCTGGAATTTTGCACCCTTTTTCCTCTAAACATGCCTTTGCACATTATGGCCAAAAAGTTCTATTTTGACTTCATCAGTCCATAGGATTTCTTTCCAAAATCATCAGGTTTGTTTAGATGTTCATTTGCAAACTTCAGGTGCCTCATGTATAACGCCGTGCATAGAACTAACACTATAATGTGAGCACAAAAGCAGAAATGTTCGTATGCACAAAAAAATCCAGATGCATAAATCTGTGCGAACGCCAACTTCCATGTTCTTCCGGTACATAAATCCTGGTCAGTGTGAAAAGTAACGCACGTGCACACGCCTGCTGTCCCACCCCGTCTCCTCTCAGAATTACACCTCTTTGAATATGCAAATTAATATAAATAGCCCTCAAGCTCAGCGTTCTGTGAAAAGGCAATGGCAAAAGCACGGGGGGATATAGAAGAATTTCAACGAAAACCAAGTGGAGGCAAGGAAAAACGTACTATTTTTTTAGTTTAAACAGTGGTATAAACAACAAAAGGAAGTTGATCGAGTGACATAGAGTGTCAGGGAAACTCGAAAGCTCAAGTTCACAAAGTCGCACAGCGCCCAAAATAAAAAAGAAGTTTTTTTTGTCAGATATCAAAGTCGCCGTGAAAAGGCGAGTCATAGCCCACCGTCTGAGTGTCATATGAAAGCTTATTAGGGTATAGAGAAGAAAAAAAAATAGGGATATAGTAGGATAAAAGCATGAAATGTCAACTTTAATCTCTAAATTTCCACTTTAATCACATAGTTTATTTTGTCATCAAAGTAGAACATCATAAACTTCATCTTAAAATCGTTTAATTTACTAGTTTCGCAAATACCATCGTAACTAAAGTAGCACGTTAAATGCTTTGTTTTGTATGTGTTCTATGTGCTCCTTGGGATTAATAAAGTATCTATCTATCTATCTATCTATCTATCTATCTATCTATCTATCTATCTATCTATCTATCTATCTATCTATCTATCTATCTATCTATCTATGTGTGTGAATCACTATGTGCTTCTTAAACGGGTTTTTTCTTCCTCCGACAGGACACAGAATCCATTACATTTGTGATATTACAGCTCTCTGAATAATTAACATACTGAAATGTATACTTGATATAATTTTCATGATGACAGGTGTTAAAGCATGTTATTAAACATGGGAACACGGTGCGCAGTGATTGTTCATGCCTCACGCAGGATGCTTGCTGCGCCATGCGCAACCTTCGATGAAATACTTTATTGTAGCAGTACTGTCTTTTTCAAACATACTAACCCCCAATTCCTGTCCTTACTTTTCTTTCTCCAAGTAACCAATCGCCACACAATCAGCTCTGTAATAGACACTAAGCCATCTGTAAGCTTAGAACGCCGATTCTTCAAAACCTTTAAGGAACATTGAACTATGTTCGTAGTACATGTTAAATTATTCTATCCATCCAGGGTCGCGCCAGTCCCAACAACAATACAGCGTGAGGCAGGAACAATCCATGAACGGAGTGCCAGGTACTTGCTAGCGTTGCGACACTGTGTCCTCACATGTTGATTTCTTAACAATGTAGATTAGTTAAATTAAGTTAAAGTTTTATCTGTATAATATAATAAACATATTTTGCTGCATTTCATCTTAAAAATGATATCATCATCATCATAGGTAAATACGTGCTTTATAAAGTGGCTCAGGTTGTGCAATATTATAACTGTATCGCAAGTTTACAGTGAGGTAATTGTAATTGTACTTATAAGTACAAACAGTTCGACAAGGAGCACTTGATGGACTGATTGAGTGCGTTTATAGTTCTTGGGATGAAACTCTTTTTGAACCACGAGGTCCGTACAGGAAAGGCTCTGAAGCGTTTGCTGTATGAGAGCAGTTCAATAGACAGCATGGCTGAGGCAGCGTGTGTTTGATGCTTTATACTGATAATTCTCTTTCCGATCAGCTACTGTACAGCTGTGATTTCCCACTCAGATACAATGATATAAATACTCCGAGTGGTGCAGTGAGAGTAATATGGAAAAAGATGATCTGCTGTGGCAACCCCTAACAGGAGCAGCTGAAAGGAGAAGAGGAAGGTGCAGTGAGAGTAACAACGCTAAAGCAGCTATTGTATTTAGAAAAGTTTGACCATTCTGTGGACAATTATATTGTAACAGGTTAATTACAATCAGATGCATTAAACTAATAAACAATGTGCGGTTAATTTCAGTGTATTTGTACAGCTGCGTCAGGGATGTGGATCTAAAAAAGAAAGGGAAACAGTGGAACAGTAGCACTGCTTTGATGCTGGGTGCCGCCAGTCTGCAAAACAGAGCGGAGAACTTGCGTACACCAGGGTATGAGCTACCGTAGAAATGTGCGTGGCTTTACGCCAAGTTTAGGTTTTATACATCGCAATTTGAATGTGGAAATGTTCGTATGCAACATTTTTATGTGTATGCACCATTTATACATGATGCCCCTGGTGCTGAATTTTCTGGCTAGGATGTAGGAAAGGTTTAATTCTGCTGACTGTACCATGAAGGTCATATTTGTTGAGGTGTCACTCCACAGTAGAACAGTGCACCACTCCAGAGTCTGCTAAGACTTCCTGAAGGTCTTTTGCAGTCAAACTGGGGTTTTATTTGCTTTTCCAGTAAGCCAATGAGCAGTTCTTTCAGAAAGTTTTCTTGGTCTTCCAGACCTCAGTTTGACCTCCACTGTTACTATGAACTACCATTTCTTAATAACTTTGCAAACTGAGGAAACAACTATCTGAAAACACTTTGTTATCTTCTTCTAGCATTCTCCTGCTCTGCAGCATCAATTATTTTATTTTTCAGAGTGCTAGGTAGCTGCTTAGAGGAGCCCATGGCTGCTGATTGTTGAACTAAGGTTTGAGGAGTCAGAAAATTTATAGAGTTTTGCTATTTGAATCACACTCGGTTTCCTAACAATGATGAGTTAATTAAGGTCTGAGACTTTCATAAAAGTTTTCTGAGACCTCAAATATATTGGGGTGCCCAAACCTTTGCATGGTGCGCCTTTCCTTTTTTCACTGTACAATTGTACAAAACAAAAACAATACACTAATCTTGCATAAAATGCTGAAAAGAAATGTGTCATCTTTAACCTTATACCTATTGGTGATCACTTCATCTTCTGCTCACTTTTATTCACAGTAACAGACATTTTAAGTCAGGGTGCCCAAATATTTGCATGCCACTGTATGCCTGAGGTTGAATACAATGGACAACAAAATTTTGCTTTCTGAACACTTCTGATTTTATGTTATGAATTTTAGCCTTCCAATCACAAAAATGTCACCCTTAAATTTTCTTGCCACATTCGGTTTTACATGAATTGCCTATTTTTGTGATTTTCTCTCATATTATACATATACATATATAATACAACAACTCCAACTGGAACATCTGTGGTGATCTCAAAGTAATTGCACTGCTACTAGGAATGCAGCTTGGATAAACTAAGTATTGTTGTGTCATTTGCAAATGAGAGAGCCATGCTAAAGAGTCTCACTACACTGAGAAGAACTGGCCAGTCCAGAAGCATCTGCCTTGGAAGCAGAAAAAGAGCACACAAACCACTTTTCAATCCAACAAAGACATTTCAGCCTCCTCTTCATAGAAAACTTGGACTGATGAAAAATGTTGTAAAATCAAACGATAAGGAAGGTGAAGGATTCCAATATTTGAGATAGATATTTCAATGAATAACTGTTGTTGTTAATACAAAAATAAGACACTTCATCATTAACAAGCACTTCGAAGAGCTGCTTGTCAGGCTGGAGGAATCGCACAGAAGGCATTCAAGAGTGTTTGCTGAGAATTTTCTTGGCAACTACAGAATACCAAACTATGTCCAGCTGGTTTAAAAACATGCTTCAACCATAAAAAATCATAAAGTGCAACATGTCACTATACATTAATTTTCCACATTTACACTTGAACCTCTTACCTTTTATTTTATGTGCAGCCGGTGATGGACATAATGAAAGGTGCAATGATGGCAATAATGGAAAAGTGGTATCAAGGCAAGTGGCACCCATCAATCCTGGCCAGCTTTTGTTGGATACTAAAATGAGAAACATCAGAGGCTGAATACAAACAAAAATTAGCTGCAAAACTTTTATAGCTGAATTGAACTAATGGATTGTGTCAGCATCATTAAGCAATTAAACAAAATTTCCATGTTATATAGTCAATCCGGAATTAACTTGTGTTCAGCTTGAAGCCATCTATTATAATCATCAAAACATTTTCAGAAAGCAAAACTTTCAAAAAGATTATTGTCCAGTGATATTTGCAAGAGAAAGAGAGGTCAGATTTTTTTTCATCTTGACCTTCACCATGAAAACTGGTTATGGAAAAGAATGCAACTATAAAAATACATCAAAAAATGATTAATGAAAATGATTAAAAATTAAAAGAAATTAAAAGCATCAAACAAAAATTCAAACTGCACAACTAGGATATTATAAAGGCATATAGGCTAAATATCCATCCATCCATTTTCCAACCCGCTGAATCCGAACACAGGGTCACGGGGGTCTGCTGGAGCCAATCCCAGCCAACACAGGGCACAAGGCAGGGAACCAATCCCGGGCAGGGTGCCAACCCACCGCAGTATAAGCTAAATATTTGCTAGTGAATTGCTATGAATATTAAAATCCCCCAGTCAAACTTCTACTTTCCTAGCATATTGTGCAAACTAAAGTTAAATCTATCTAAAAATAAAACTGATAGAACCATTTAAGTATCTGCAGAGTTTCCAAACACTAAAAGAAATTCTGCTTTCTGAAACACTGTTTAATTTCACTGAAGCAATTAAGCAGAAATGCAGTAGGATATGTCCCATTAGTTTTTATAGATAAGTAACACTGAGGGTCATAAGCCATGAGTGGAAATGAATGTTTTCTATGATCTTGTCTAGTGTAAAAAAGCAGTAGTGGTTATTAACCATAATGACCCCATAAGCTTATAACCATTTTCCCACATAAATGAATGAGGCACCAAGGTTTACCTTGTGTCATTTACCTAAGTGCAAAAATCAACTTCAAACCCATATCAAACTTGTAAAAAAGACAGAAGATACAATGCAGCTATCAAAAGGCACATATATGTCTGAAATGACTTCTAGAGC
The DNA here is from genome assembly GCF_900747795.2 of Erpetoichthys calabaricus. Lineage (NCBI taxonomy): Eukaryota > Metazoa > Chordata > Cladistia > Polypteriformes > Polypteridae > Erpetoichthys > Erpetoichthys calabaricus. The sequence continues at coordinate 108,367,611 of NC_041399.2, read as the reverse complement.
TATCTCCTTATTCATTTGGTAATCTGTTACCTCACAAATATGCCAGACAACAAGGAAAACATCAGTACTTGAGTCATACTAATGTGGTAAGAAAGGAAAACAATCAGAAAATGTCACTGATTTATTGACAAAAATCACTTTGACAAGGTGAGAATCTGCAGGAGCACTGGGCAGGTCAGTGAGTGTACCAAGAATTTTATTTCTTTTTTTTCCAGTTGGGCAGTATGGCAGAATAAGATGAAGCAGGAAACTTCCTTCTTGTGTCTTGACTTTAAGAAGAAGAGGTATTCAGCAAAATTGTGAATTTGGCACCTTGTTTCATAGAACTAGTATTTCCCTTATTGCATCCCATTCCAGTTTTTACACCTTTGATCCCTTCTCAAGCAACTTTAAAAAACAAAGCAAAGGCAGCTATTAACATATAGTAATCACAAGGGGGTGCCACTGAACCCCAAGCCACAGATACAATGTTACCCAACACAATTCTGGGTTTAAATAAAATATTGTTATTTGCCACCAACACTTTTCAAATAAACACCAGCAAAATAAATAAATAAAAGTCCAAAATAAACAGATGCTCCTCCTTTTCTGTCTCCCAACTCTAGCTCTTAAGGTGAAGCTGCATACTTCTTTTTAACTAGACCTGGGACTGCTTCCGGTCTCATGCACTTCCAGGTTATGTCGAAACTAGGGTAATCCTCTCCTGGCAGCGCCCTCTGGCCGCACCCAAGGGCACAGACCAGGCTGCGTTTCCAGATTTCAACTCCTATACCACCCTGTAGATGTCCTAACAGACACGGGGAGAACATCCAAACTCCACACAGGGAGGACGCGGGAAGCGAACCCAGGTCCCCAGGTCTCCTAACTGCAAGGCAGCAGTGCTACCCACTGCACCACCCGACATCTTCTCCAATAATAGTAAAGTTTACTAAATGAGATATAACAAATTAACCGAACTTTCAAAAATAATTATAAATAACACAGTTTAGTAGTGTTACATTTCTAAAAACTGGATGGTATAGTGGTGAAGTAACTCATGTTGAGTTCCCATAGTGGGAGCCATAAATTTACAGGACAACACTGAGAAATGAGTAGAGTGCTGAATATAGAGAATATTCAAACTTTATTTTACATAACAACTTTAACATCATCACAAGGTACTTTATAAAACAAACAAGAAAACTAAAGTATCAAATGTGGATCTCATTAATACAGACAGGAAATGTTACCAAACAGGTACAACACCATACTTACAGATATTGGAGGAGCATAGGGAGTTTGGAAAGAAGTCTCCAAATCAAATACATATACCATTTAAAGTCGCAGAAAATACTACATAGCAAAAATTGATGAGATTATAGTGCAGGATATAATTGCATGTTAATGCAATTGCATGTTGCACATAATTATGTGGCTTTTCCAGCTATTTTGAGTTGCAGCCTTCATTTACATAATTTTATCTATTCAGAGGCAGAGGTCGCTATGCTCCAACAAAGTCAGTCACAAAATGTGACATACCCAGCAACACGGACCAATTAGTTAATAACTTGCTCTGACAAAATCAAACAAGTTTAATTTTGACTTTAACCATATGGACAGGCTTGTGTACATGACCATGAGCTAACAACCAATGAATTCTCATCTGAATGTATATTACATATAATGTGACAGTACGAGACAGTAACTGCAGTTGGCAAATCTGACATCCCCACAATATGAAGTCACATAATGTGATTGTTTGATTTTGTTGAAACAGGTTGTGAAATAGTTGGACTGAGTTGCTGAGCATGTCATGTTACACGACCGGTTTATGAGAGTGCACCGCCCCCAGCCGCCTCTGACCCACTAAGATTGTACTGTAAATGAAGGCTAAGACTGAATATCACTGGAAAAGACATATAATGTGACATGGCATTTATGTATAAAGATTTTCAAGCTAGTGTTATAGTGACAGTACTGTGAACTGCAGAGACTGATGAAACTTGTACTGTGGAACTAGAACTTTGGCAGCAATATCTTCAACTAATGTTCCCAGTAACTGTTAAACAGCCCAGCACATCTACTTGGAGGAGTTTAATCTATTTCGCCCTGTGGAACTGCTTCTAGTCGAGGATGTTGGTGGGCTTCCTTGTATGAACTGGTTGCTTCAGGTCCTTCCACAACTTTCTACAAGATTAAGGTCAGGACTATTACTTACATATTCTAGAACATGCAATTTCTTATGCTTTAACCATTCTTTGGTAGAGTGATTTATGTGTTTGTATGACCTACTTCCTCTTGAGTTTACAAATGGATATTGTAGCATTTTGCTGGTAAAATTCAGAATTAATAGTTCCACCAATGATGACAAGCCATCCTGGTCCAGAGGCAGAAAAGCAGGCCCAAGCTGTGATACTGCCATAGCCATGTTTCACAGATAGAATATTGTTATTCTGGAATGCATTGTTTGTGTTTCGCCATTCTTCTCATTCATACCAAAATGTTCAATTTTGGATTCATCAGTCTTCCATTAGCCTTCTGAGTTATCCATGTGGTCTTTATTAAACTTTAGATAGGTAGCAATCTTCTTCTTGGAGAGTGGTGGCTTTCTCCTTGCAACATTGCCATTCACACTATTTCTGTTGTGTTATCCTGATTGTGGACTCATGAACAATGGCATTTACCAATGCAAAGGAGGCCTTTAGATCCTTAGACAATGCCCTGAAATATTACACACCTTGCCCTTAGAGTGATCTTTGTTGGTTGACCACTCCTGGGGAGAATAACAATGGTGTTAAATTCCTTCCTATTCTACTCGACCTTCCAGCATCACTGTAAAATGAAAGAAAAACATTTAAAAAGACATATAAAATGAGTGAGTTAGCACATTTGCCTGGGTTTGAACATCAAGCCAAATGGAGCCTCAGAAAAATTCCTCACATGTGAATTCAAGAGATTGCAAGGCAGAAAATAAATTAAACAATGTGCTGCATCACAGGGTTTTCAATAGTAAATAGGCAGTCACCATAATTTCCTTATTATCTCAACAGGTTTATATAGAGTGAGCCATGTAGACATGCATTCTGGTGTGTTGAGACTGTTAGGATTTTTCCGTTGAAGTTTTGAGTGACACTTTAATTAAATTGAGTGACAGAGATTTTGGAGTCATTGCAAACGTGTAGTCAAACTGTCAGGGGTGCCGTTATACTGTATGTGCAAGGGCCTAGGACAGAACTCATCTAATAGGCCAATCCTCAGCCTTAGACTCTCATTGTATTAGCCATTTGTAAACTCCATTACTTACAGAACATTATCGATATGTATTTTATAACATTTTACCAAATGTAAAAAATTAGCAACACATATGGCATATCATGTCAACCTAAATATAAATCATTACCAGTGTGTACTACTTTACATTTCAAGCCAACTGCAAAAGATTACCAGCTCATATTCTGTAACACTGAAAACCAAATACAACAAATTATCTTTTTAACTTCATGCAAAACAAATATGGTAAATAACAGGTCGTATGTTAGTGCAAGGTTTTACAAAATTCACCTTCAAGCTTTCACTGTTACGAAATTCACAAAGTTAAAATAATCCGCCAAATCGCAAAATACACTTCATGTGCCATATCCCATTTGATGGACAACATTGCAAGACTGTTTAGTCTTTCTTGGTGCATCATTATATGTAAGTAAGTCATTTCTCATGGCTTTCAGGTCGTTATCTTTAAAGGGACTACTTTGCCAGCCAGTGAACAATAACTGAAATTTCGCCATGGTGAGAGCCCGCTTTTATCAGGTGGTGGGCCGTGTTACACTAGAAATAGGGAGCTGATCTGAATAATGGTCTGCTCAGTTCAGTTGCTCTTGCTGGTATTGTTACTGATGCTACCAATGTATTTCTCTGAAGAACATTCTGGACTCCTCAGAAGCCAAGGGCCTCAGAACAGGGACCCCACACCATTGACGTCCTTACAAACTGTATTAATTATCATATGTAAAATAAACACTATGTCAGATTTTGTACTCCTGAACATTTGTTTAATTGAATATGGGTTTGTGTGTCATTATCCAATACTTGGATAAATGCAGAGCGACAACTCTAAGCAGAACATCATGAAATGATTGTAGTCCTGTAGTGTCCTTATGTGCTGGAGCATTAAGAATAGCAAAGACATGAGTTTCATCTGGCAGCTAGCCCTCTGAAGCAATTGTATATCCTAAAAAATGTAGTTTAGTCTGTCTAAAATGTCACTTTTCAAAGTCAAGCTTTATTGCAGCTTTTTCAATCCTACATAGGACAGCACTCAAATTAGTGTAATGCCCCTCTACTGAAGTTCCATATATAGAGCCTTTAAGGTGTGAAGACCCTTTAAGATAGTGCTCATTATTTTTTGAAAAGCTGTGGGAGCTAAACATCCATAGAGTCCATAGGGTATTCTGACATACCTGTATAAGCCTTCATATGTTATGAAAGCTGTCAGATCCCTGCTTTCTTCATGTAGCTCATGTTGGTGGTATACATTCTTGAGGTCAAGAGTAGAAAACATCACAGATCCTCTCAGTTCAGACAAGATACTGTATCTTCAATAAGTCAAAGCGGATAACTGTCTACTACAACTGCCTTATTTGCTCTCTCAAGTCTACACACATACGTATTCCCTCAGTTTTCTTTTTTGTCACTACTATGGGCGATACCAATTCAAAGAAATCTCTTTTCTAAATGATCCTATTCTGTTCTAAGTGCCTGAACTCTGAAGACACTGCTTCATGTATTGAAAGGGATAAGTGTCGTAACGTTTGCTGGACAGGTTTCACCTCTAGATGCACTTTAACCCTGTGCACACATCCTTTTGCAAGTCCAAATTCTGACTGACTGTGGTGGGCTGGTGCCCTGCCCGGGGTTTGTTTCCTGCTTTGCGCCCTGTGTTGGCTGGGATTGGCTCCAGCAGACCCCTGTGACCCTGTAGTTAGGATATAGTGGGTTGGATAATGGATGGATGGAATTCTGACTCACTTTTATTGCTGCAGGTTGGAGCATGGCACAAGCTATTGTATTTTCCAATAGCAGCTGTCCTCCTGAGATTTCCAAGTGGAGTGCAGAAGGCAGGTCCATTCCAAGGATGGGAGTAACTCTTTTCACAATGAAAATTCAGTAAGTGTCATTTTGTTTTGCCCTGCAACTTCAGCAGCTAGGCATCCTATAATATTTATATTTTCTTTGGAATATGTCACCAGCTGTGCTGTGGGCTCAGTTCATTTACTTTTGAAGAAGTGCCTCTTGTAAATTTTTTCAGGAAGAATGGACACCGCAGAGCCTGTGTCAACAAAGAGTTCAAGTGCATAGGTTTGCATATGAACAGCTGAATTTTTCACCTTTCACAATATTTTTCCATTCTCTGGAACATTTCTTTGCACAGTGAGTACAGTAATTTCAGATTCACTAGTTTCATTTAATGTTTTAGAGGTTGACTGACACAAATTTGAGAAATGTCCATTTTCCCCACAAGATCTACATTTTTTGCTTTTAGCCAGTGTGAGAATAATCAAGCCTTGACATGTTAAGAGGGTTTGGGTCAGCCTCCTGTATAACTGTAGAGTGGCTGAAAAAGTTGAAGTTCCGCTGAAAAAGGTCTTTAAAGCCAAGAGTCCAAAATAGAACTGAGGTTATGGTACAAACAAGTTGGTTTTAAAGTCAGAAGGGATGAAGTGATGTCTTCTGGGGTGGAACCAGAAGTGACATCATAGGGCCTAGGTGGAATTTCCCACATTTAGTCTGCGGGGAAAAAAGAGAATGGATCACTGCACTCTTCCACTCCCTGGTCCGACTGGGAATTACTTTCTTTTTAGCTCTTTAGCTGCCTCCCATGTGCACATGTGTGACACCGGTTAAGACTAGTCATTTGCCAAATGTCTACCAGAGCCACAATGGAAGCAGTGTGAAGCATTAGTTTGTTGATCATCATGTGTGCTTGTCTCCACTTTTCCCTACATTTTTCTTGAAATGCTTTGGCTGTACTGTATTCACAAGTTTTGTCTCCCCTTCAGCCATCACCTTTGCTTCTCAGCCATGGCTGATGTAGTTTGCCTGGCAATGACAAGCGCTTTATCTAAACTCAAGTCAGTTTCAAGGAGCAATCATTCCCATATGTGAGACACACGTTTTTTCAACAAGTTGATCACATATCATCTCATTCTCAAAATCACCAAATCCGAAGGAAGTGACAAGCTCTCATAGCGCTGTAATGTAATGGTCAGAAGATTTGCCAGCATGTTGTGCTCTTTATCTAAAATGGTATCTTTCCGCAACAACATTCTCCCATGGGCTGAAGAAAGTTTCTAAGGCATGTGCACTTCCTTCGTATGTGTCTGAGGTCAGTGGCAACGTGCTATAAATCCTCTGTCCTTCTGTTCCTAATCAATGGATCAACAGTGCCCTTTTCCATTCATCAGTATGTAATTATCAAACAACTTTTTTCATGCTTTAAAAATAAGTTTAGGTTCACCTGGGCACTCCAAGAAAGAAGCAGGTGGGTGCAGCAAAAAAAGCACCATCCTCATCACCAACTTGTTGTAATTTGTACTCGGACACTTTTCTAATAAAGCAGGAGTCCTGTAAGGGTAAGTATTCTTCTTTTGGTTTTTTTCCTCTTCTCCCCCACAAAAACAACAGCATTTGTCTTTTGAAAAAGCACTATCACCAAGTAAAGGTTTGAGATTATTTGTGCAGTGGGTCAGTAAGGACAAGTGTTGGTCATAGAGCCTCAAACAATTGGTTTTTGTTAATAATTATGGTGAGTTCTGATCATGTTACTGCTCTGGGGTATACAGTATAACCAGTGACGAATCATAGAGTTTAAAGGATAGCACAATATTCAAGGTTAAAAAAAGTAAAACTAGAATGGAAACCAAAATTTTCTTAAGAGGAACAGAGCTGAAAATAAATACTTTTGAAGAGGGAATCTTTCCTTTATGTTGCTGCAGTGTTTGGATGCTGTTTATTGTGTGTGGCTATCTTGGCCACTATGAAGTCACTGGGCACATGGCTTGTGCATTACATACCTAGCATACATGTAACATTGTACTGATCTAAAGCTCTAAAATTGTGATGCCATGACATCACAGAATCAGTGGTAAAAGTTATGAATAAAATTTTTAAAATTACACAGAAACTCAAAGAGTGCTTCATGTCTAGTTTATTGTCAGGTGTACAATGAAATTCTTACTTGCATGTCTCCTCAGAACTGTTTACGATAAAACAATTCCAGCAAAATACACACATACTGTAAACACAATAAATAAACCCTAAGTTATTTCATTTTCAAACATATTCATTGTATGTAATTGGAGATTTGACTTCTTCACAAACAGAAACCTCAGAAATTGAATGGCATTTTCTGCAGACAATAAATTTTTTCTCATATACCACTCTTCTTTAAAGACAGGTTTAGTGCACTAACACCAATTTACAAATACAAAACAGTAACAGAAGTGTGTATAACCATTAGACATTTACATGTATACCCACATGAATGTATCAGTAACCATAGACTTTGATTAAAATGTAATAAAAATCACATTACTAAAGATCCAGATAACACAGATGCCCAGGCACTGACGTCATGGTGGCAGGCAGTGAGCTTTTCATTGATGGATTTGCATCTGGGAGCAATTTTCAAGTAGAGCTGGTGTCATCAGCGTAGGAGTTGTACAGAATAATAGAATTAATGCTTTTCCCCTGTGCTTGGGTGATAAATTGGAGTCCAGGGATATATTGGATGACGCTAGGATAAGTGAGAAATTCACTGCACAAACCCTGGTTTAAATTTGTAAAACTTGCAGTGAAAACCATTCCAAAGTTCTTTACACTTCAAGAATAACTGTGTGCATATTGTTGCAGCTGAAGCAAAACTTGATTTAGTGCCATATTCTATGTCATGTAAATAATTAGCTGTTTTAAAACTGCAGTTTTACTGATCTATTGGCCCCACTTCTGTTCACTTATGTTGCTGCAGATATTTGTTTCACAGATTTTGTATGTAAAAATTATTTTACACTTTTCTGGTATACGTGTTTATATAACAGAGCTTTAAGGAAAGAAAACTTTAGATCTCTATCTTTGTCTATATTTAAATACAGTAAGGTATGCAGTGCCAGGGCTACACTGGCAAGGAAAAGATGAATATTAGGAAATGGATTAGGAAAATACTGCAATTCAATGGTTGTGGTTGTGTGGAAATGTGTGTAGGCAGCAACTAGGGAGTTCTGTGGGTCATATTTGTTTGAACAGGAGGATCTAAAGTTATGGTAATGCTGGACAGCAGAGAACTGAGTGTTTCTTGAATAGGCAGTTTGAGGATCCAGTGATAGAGGTAATGTGGATGAGCTGTCATTGCATCATTGAACTGATGAAGTTCTTGAGAAGCAGTTACTCCATAGGCACAGATAATCCTGTGCTCAACTGTTATGAGTATTGTTTGAAACACTAAGAGTGACTGGCCCTTTATGTATGTATAGGAAATCAGAAGTACAGGGCAACTCATACCAATCAGAAAGAACATGAACTACTAGCAGAGTAAGAAACAGGAAAAAGAGAACATTCAGGGATGTGGAACAGAGAGTCATTAGGTTCTAGTGGTAGAGCATGTGGGACAGTGGGCTACCTGAGGACCCCCCCAAGCTAGCATCCAAAACCCATATTGTTAGAAGAAGAGTGACAGTTAGGATTTCCTTTATTTCTGTTACTTTATTGTCTCAAATTATCTCATTATTTATCACTCCCCATACTTGTTTGTTTTTGGTAAAGAATCTGCTTTTGAACTGTTTGTTCCATATATTGCATATATGAGATAATGTGGCCATAGTATTGAGGGGAAGGAAAAGAGTAAGAGTATTGGATGTATTTTCATGCATTACTGTAATTCTAAATATTTTGAATGGGTAGGCCATTTATTTGTACAAAGGGGGTTCATGGTTGTCATTATTACAGCTGTGCATATAATACTGCAAGTAGTGCTTGGTGTTCCGTTGTTAACAGTCATTAACAATTCTGCATCTGGATGGTATTTTTATTGTGGCTGGTTACTTCAATCAGGCAAACCTCAAGTCTGTGTAAATTCAGCCAATGTTTAAAAAGTGTAAACACACTGGACCATATCTATACAAACATTAAAGATGGATACAAAGTCTCATCCTCCCCACACCAGTCAGTCAGATCATCTATCTTTGTTTTGAACCCCAGTTTATAGACCTCTGATTGCCAAGCACAGTATTTTCCAGCCAGAAACTCCGGATAACTAAAGACTAGGGACCAATCACAATCCTGCTGCCATCTTTTTTTAACAGATCCTATTTAGAAGACGCTGCAGAAAATTTCATGTCTACACTTCCAAACTGAAAACTAGCTACTTCCTGATGCAGGCATCAGAGTAGCTCATTCCACTGCAAAAAATGCATATGCAAAACCTAGACAAAAAAACTTTAAACGGGAGTTATTTTGCTTGTACAGGTATTTATCAAAAAAATCTGACAAAGGTTTAAACAAAATTTACTTGACAAGATTTCTTGAAGTAAGCTACATAATCATAAATACAATTTTTTGGATTAGTCAATGATTCTAACAGTAAGGAAAATTAGATTTAATTTCATAATTTTTCATAATTCTCTTGCCTTTTCTAGTCATGTATCTGGAGTAGATTTGAATGTATAGTTACACCTGTGGATTATACAGTATATATATATATATATATATATATATATATATACAGTATATGTATATATATATATTGTGAGAAGCTGCCCGGACACAGACAAACAGACACCATGTTAAAGTCCACCACACGTTTATTATACATAATTTACAGTCCAACAAAGTGCACAACCCAGTGCCTCAAGCACCAAATTCCCCCAAAGTCCAGGCCTCTCTCAGTCTCTGCCTGCTCTTCAGGCCGCCTCCACTCTCCTGCACACAAACCTTGTCCACTCCTCACCCGACTCCAGTCCTCCTTTGCAGGGAGGCGGCCCCTTTTATAAGTACCCGGATGGGCTCCAGGTGATCCCCGACACTCCCTAGACACTCCCCTGTGTGGCAGAAGTGCCGGCTGTGTTCCCGGAAGCCCTCCGGGTGTTCCCAGTCTTCTTCCCCCCAGCACTTCCTGTTGTGGCGGAAGTGTTGGGGTTCCAGGTCCTTCAGGCATGGGGGCGCCCCCTGGCGGAGACCATGGGCCCCTACAGGGTTGGGCTTCCGAGCCCTGCACCCATGGCCCCCAAAGGAACCAGGGCGGTCGCCCCCTCGTGGTCTGGAGGAGGCATAAGCCGTCCTCCTGTCTTCCTGGGCATCCCGGCTGGGTGCTACCCCCAGCCGCGTGCCACAATATATATATATATACATACAGTATATATATATACTGTATATACATATACACATATATATCTATCTATATGTTTTGTCTTGGTAGAGTAATATATTACTCTACTTTCCCTTTTTGCATTATTAATATGTAGCCTTTCTCAGAATGCCTCATATCTCACAGACTTACCACTGTTTATAAGGTATTGCCCCATATAACTTCTCCCCACCTTCCCTTCTACATGCATAACCTCAGGCAATTAGGTGTAGTAAAAGACAAGCAGGAGTTAAGTTACAATTTAAACAATGTATTATTGATAATATTCATAAATAATAACAATAGATAGATAGATAGATAGATAGATAGATAGATAGATAGATAGATAGATAGATAGATAGATAGATAGATAGATAGATAGATAGATAGATACTTTATTAATCACAAGGGGAAATAATTCAATAATAATTGAATTCATTCAATATGCAAAGTACTTTTGAATATTGGCAACCATATAACCTGATAAATGGTGATGTGTAGTTTCAGGCGGCACACAGACTTGTTAGTTATTTAAAATGTCTCTAGTTAAGGCATCATTTTGTGGTCAGCTTTCTTCAGAACAGGCCGCATGCCTGTCTCAATATGGCTGCCAAGCTGTGGTCTTCATTGAGTTGTCCTTGTCTGTTCATGGTGTGAGATGCTCCTTCATCAGATGTTAGTAAGAGAGAGAGAGGGTGAGATAAAACAAGCAAATTTATAAGTTTTCTGTCCAACCCCTACAGCCAATAGGGTGTCATGATACTTAACATTAGAATTACCAGAGCCTACGAAAAAACTTGTAGATCCGTCCCACTTTAAATTGCTTCACACTTCTCCATCAGCGTCTTTTGTCCTGTAAATGTGTTGATAAGCAGCAAGCAGCTAGTAGCCTACTATTATATCCCCCACCTCCGCACAGTTTTCTCAGCTCAAATCTGTTTACCTGCATGTCAGTTATTTGGAGTTGTATAGAGTGAGAAGTCAAGCAAAATGACACCTTTTATAAATACTATATTGTTATTTGGAACATATGCATTTCATGTGTGTTCCATGTCTACAACGATCTATGTAAACACATCGTTAAAACAGAAATGTTTTTCATGTTTTAGTAATAATTGACAAAATGTATACATGAAGTTTATAATGTGTGAAGCCTGAAGTCCAAATATCAAAGAAACACTTTCACAAAAGGTACAAATATAACAGAACAAGTGCACTTTTATTCAAAAATATAACTGCAGAAAAAGAACCCACATTAGGGTGACATGCATTTACTGCGACCACTTCTGTGGTGCAGCGGTATCAGCTGTTGACTGGTAATCAAAACTTCATGGGTTCAATCCCCGATGAGTCAGTTTTGAGAAGTGAGCTGCTAGTATTCTTACTATTTTAGAATAAAAACATACATTTGATTTCAGTCTGTAACAGCAAATATATGATACTTGTAAAGATTTTTTTTTTTTATTATTTATTCAGTTTCATTCTCTCAGTCGTGTTCACGATTCCACCCTACCCCCGCGCCCCCATCTGACACTGCTGTTTTCACATAAAGGTGCGCTATTGCTCTGCAGTCTACTTGTGACTTAACGCTGTAGGAAGTAAGTAAATAAACCAAGGTAAATAAGTAAATAACATTCAATCTGGCTCTTATATACAAAGTACAGTGACAGCAGCTTCCACCTGCAGCTATAGACTCTTCAGTTCGCAAGCGACTCTCTAAGCTAGTGTTTACATCTGGACGGTGTATGTGCCCTAAAAAGAAGTCTGACTGCATTCTCGTACCAATGTTTGCGAACTGAAGTGTCTGCGTGCACTTTTTGTGGCATTACATGTGTATTTTTTGAGCCTACCCGTGTCGCTCAAACACAGGAAGCTCTGCAGTGTACTTGTGACTATACGCTGTAGGAAGTAAGTAACTAAATCCAAAATAAATAACATTCGATCAGGCTTTTATGTAAGTAACATATAAATGTTGATGTACAAGTATAACAAAACAAGTGCACCTTTATTCAAGACTATAACCGAATAAAAAAGAAAGCAAGTTTCAGTAGGTGGTTGATACAACAGCTTGCGTGGTGCAATGCTAAGAACTGCTGATTTCCGTTCCGCGCTATATAAAATCATCACATTCAAATATTAACAGTTCACATCACATCACAACACTATATTATATAAAAAAATCTTAGGTCAAGACGTGATCATCTCGGAGAGACACTTTGATGACATGCAAGACTAGACATTACAGCCTAAGGAAGCAAGACCCATGAGAAAGTGACTTTTGCACGTCACACCCTACTTACAATCAGTTTATAACAAGTTCACGGACATCTTACCTCACAGTTGTTGGAATGCTTTTGGCAGACACACTTCATGTGTTCCTAGCTCTTAAAAATGTTATACGTTCTAGATGGCATGTGAATGACTAAGCGAAGAAGAAAGAGCAGCGTGTCAAAAAGAGACACGAAAGCGTTGGAGAGAAAAGAAGGCAAAAAAGGATGCACAAGAGAACAATAATAATCTATGTGCAAATTCAGAAAATAAGGGAGTAATAATCAGCTGGGACGTCCCGCAAGACAAAGCAGTGAGACCAAGGGACAGCTGCTGTACAGGCTTTTAAATAATCTATGCGTAGCATGAGAAGCAGAACATGCAGCATGGCAGGAGGAGCAGTAAGCAAACAAGTGATCCGTCTGCATCTTCGAAGCGTGTGTTCAGCCCCCCCTTCACAACATGAGCGGAAGATGAGCTAAGTGGCTACCGCGTGGTGCGTCCCAGGGGGGAGGGGGTGGGCTCACGAAGGGAGCAGGGGGCCAAGCCCCCTAGTATACACACATACATATGCATAAATACATACATATATACATACATACATACATACATGCTGTATATATACAGTCATATGAAAAAGTTTGGGAACCCCTCTTAATTCAAATATTAACAGTTCCCACACACCCAAGGACCGTCCTTCCTACATTTACGACATGTGTACTTGTTGCAGTGTACACACCTCTTTGTGCTGTGGTTCCTATTACACTGAACGAGCACCTGGCACTGTACTTTCTTCACTGGGGGAAGCTGAAGTCTTAGAACTGAAGCTTGTTGATGCTGCATCATCTTTTCTTTTTCCATTGCCTTTCCATGCTCAAAAAATACATGTGTAATGCCACGAAAAGTGCACGCAGACACTTTAGTTTGCAAGCATTGGTACGAGAATGCAGTCAGACTTCTTTTTAGGGCACATACACTGTCCAGATGTAAACACTAGCGTGGAGAGTCACTTGCAAACTGAAGAGTCTATAGCTGCAGGTGGAAGCTGCCGTCGCTGTACTTTGTATATAAGAGCCAGATCAAATGTTATTTAATTATTTACCTTGGTTTATTTACTTACTTCCTACAGCGTAAAGTCACAAGTAGACTGCAGAGCTATAGCCCATCTTTAAGTGAAAACAGCAATGTCAGATGGGGGGGGGGTAAGGTGGAATCGTGAACGCGAGTGAGAGAATGAAACTGAATGAAGAAAAAAAAAACAAAGCTAATCTTTACAAGTATCATATATTTACTGTACACCAGCTGTTACAGACTGAAATCAAATGAATGTTTTTATTCTAAATTGGTAAGAATACTAGCAGCTCACTTCTCAAAATGTACTTGTCAGGTATTGAACCCGTGAAGTTTTGATTACCAGTCAACAGCTGATACCGTTGGGCCACAGAAGCGGTTGTAGTAAAAGCGTGTCACCCTAACGCAGGTTCTTTTTCTGCAGTTATATTTTTGAATAAAAGCGCACTTGTTCTGTTATATTTGTACCTTTTGTGAAAGTGTTCCTTTGATATTTGGACTTCAGGCTTCACACATTGTAAACTTCATGTCTACATTTTGTCAATTATTACTAAAACATGAAAACCGTTTCTGTTTTAACGATGTGTTTACATAGATCGTTGTAGACATGGAACACACATGAAATGCATGTGTTCCAAACAACGATATAGTATTTATAAAAGGTGTCACTTTGCTTGACTTCTCACTCTATACAACTCCAAGCAACTGACATGCAGGTAAACAGATTTGAGCTGAGAAAACTGGGTGGCGGTGGGGGATGTGATAGTAGGCTGCTTGCTGCTTGCTGCTTATCAACACATTTACAGGACAAAAGACGCTGATGGAGAAGTGTGAAGGGATTTAAGGTGGGACGGATCTACGAGTTTTTTCGTAAGCTCTGGTAATTCTAGTGTTAAAGGCTTTTGATACAAGCCAATTCCAAACAGCCATGCTTCAGACCAATGGGGCAAAGAACATCTTAACACTTGCCAAAACCAAAACCATCTTTTAAGGTAAAGCTTGGCAGTTAGGCATCCTGGCTTTCTGTGGGGGTTGAGAGACTTCAGAGTAACATTTACCAAATTTGTTTCAGGCACTTCCCCAAACTCTGTCATAAAATTCACTTTCCTGACTTAGTTTTGCCTAAGTTACAATAAAGACGTACAAAATATTTATCAAATTATATGCAAAATATCACATCACAACACTATATTATATAAAAAAATCTTAGGTCAAGACGTGATCATCTCGGAGAGACACTTTGATGACATGCAAGACTAGACATTACAGCCTAAGGAAGCAAGACCCATGAGAAAGTGACTTTTGCACGTCACACCCTACTTACAATCAGTTTATAACAAGTTCACGGACATCTTACCTCACAGTTGTTGGAATGCTTTTGGCAGACACACTTCATGTGTTCCTAGCTCTTAAAAATGTTATACGTTCTAGATGGCATGTGAATGACTAAGCGAAGAAGAAAGAGCAGCGTGTCAAAAAGAGACACGAAAGCGTTGGAGAGAAAAGAAGGCAAAAAAGGATGCACAAGAGAACAATAATAATCTATGTGCAAATTCAGAAAATAAGGGAGTAATAATCAGCTGGGACGTCCCGCAAGACAAAGCAGTGAGACCAAGGGACAGCTGCTGTACAGGCTTTTAAATAATCTATGCGTAGCATGAGAAGCAGAACATGCAGCATGGCAGGAGGAGCAGTAAGCAAACAAGTGATCCGTCTGCATCTTCGAAGCGTGTGTTCAGCCCCCCCCTTCACAACATGAGCGGAAGATGAGCTAAGTGGCTACCGCGTGGTGCGTCCCAGGGGGGAGGGGGTGGGCTCACGAAGGGAGCAGGGGGCCAAGCCCCCTAGTATACACACATACATATGCATAAATACATACATATATACATACATACATACATACATGCTGTATATATACAGTCATATGAAAAAGTTTGGGAACCCCTCTTAATTCTTTGGATTTTTGTTTATCATTAGCTGAGCTTTCAAAGTAGCAACTTCCTTTTAATATAAGACATGCCTTATGGAAACAGTAGAACTTCAGCAGTGACATTAAGTTTATTGGATTAACAGAAAATATGCAATATGCATCATAACAAAATTAGACAGGTGCATAAATTTGGGCACCCCAACAGAGATATTACATCAATGCTTAGTTGAGCCTCCTTTTGCAAATATAACAGCCTCTAGATGCCTCCTATAGCCTTTGATTCGTGTCTGGATTCTGGATGGAGGTATTTTTGACCATTCTTCCATACAAAGTCTCTCCAGTTCAGTTAAATTTGATGGCTACCGAGCATGGACAGCTTGCTTCAAATCATCCCATAGATTTTCGATGATATTCAAGTCAGGGGACTGTGATGGCCATTCCAGAACATTGTACTTCTCCCTCTGCATGAATGACTTTGTAGATTTCAAACTGTGTTTTAGGTCATTGTCTTGTTGGAATATCCAACCCCTGCGTAACTTCAACATTGTGACTGATGCTTGAACATTATCTTGAAGAATTTGTTGACATTGGGTTGAATTCATCCAACCCTCGACTTTAACAAGGGCCCCAGTCCCTGAACTAGCCACACAGCCCCACAGCATGATGGAACCTCCACCAAATTTGACAGGAGGTAGCAGGTGTTTTTCTTGCAATGCGGTGTTCTTCTTCCACCATGCAAAGCGCTTTTTGTTATGACCAAATAACTCCATTTTTGTCTCATCAGTCCAAAGCACTTTGTTCCAAAATGAATCTGGCTTGTCTAAATGAGCATTTTCATAAAACAAGTGACTCTGTTTGTGGTGTGAATGCAGAAAGGGCTTCTTTCTCATCAACCTGCCATACAGATGTTCTTTGTGCAAATTGCGCTGAATTGTAGAACGATGTACAGATACACCATCTGCAGCAAGATGTTCTTGCAGGTCTTTGGAGGTGATCTGTGGGTTGTCTGTAACCATTCTCACAATCCTGCGCATATACCGCTCCTGTATATTTTCTTGGCCTGCCAGACCTGGGTTTAACAGCAACTGTGCCTGTGGCCTTCCATTTCCTGATTACATTCCTTACAGTTGAAAAAGACAGTTTAAATCTCTGAGATAGCTTTTTATAGCCTTCCCCTAAACCATGATACTGAACAATCTTTGTTTTCAGATCTTTTGAGAGTTGCTTTGAGGATCCCATGCTGTCACTCTTCAGAGGAGAGTCAAAGGGAAGCACAACTTGCAATTGACCACCTTAAATACCTTTTCTCATGATTGGACACACCTGTCTATGAAGTTCAAGGCATAACGAGCTAATATAATAATAATAAAATATAATATATAATATAATATAATATAATATAATATAATATAATATAATATAATATAATATAATATAATATAATATAATATATACACACATACACATGCATATTGCATATATATATATATATATACAGTGTATCCGGAAAGTATTCACAGCGCATCACTTTTTCCACATTTTGTTATGTTACAGCCTTATTCCAAAATGGATTAAATTCATTTTTTCCACAGAATTCTACACACAACACCCCATAATGACAACGTGAAAAAAGTTTACTTGAGGTTTTTGCAAATTTATTAAAAATAAAAAAACTGAGAAATCACATGTACATAAGTATTCACAGCCTTTGCTCAATACTTTGTCGATGCACCTTTGGCAGCAATTACAGCCTCAAGTCTTTTTGAATATGATGCCACAAGCTTGGCACACCTATCCTTGGCCAGTTTCGCCCATTCCTCTTTGCAGCACCTCTCAAGCTCCATCAGGTTGGATGGGAAGCATCAGTGCACAGCCATTTTAAGATCTCTCCAGATATGTTCAATCGGATTCAAGTCTGGGCTCTGGCTGGGCCACTCAAGGACATTCACAGAGTTGTTCTGAGCCACTCATTTGATATCTTGGCTGTGTGCTTAGGGTCATTGTACTGCTGAAAGATGAACCTTCGCCCCAGTCTGAGGTCAAGAGCGTTCTGGAGCAGGTTTTCATCCAGGATGTCTCTGTACATTGCTGCAGTCATCTTTCCCTTTATCCTGACTAGTCTCCCAGTTCCTGCCGCTGAAAAACATCCCCACAGCATGATGCTGCCACCACCATGATTCACTGTAAGGATGGTGCCAGGTTTCATCCAAACGTGACGCCTGGCATTCACACCAAAGAGTTCAATCTTTGTCTCATCAGACCACAGAATTTTCTTTCTCATGGTCTGAGAGTCCTTCAGGTGCCTTTTGGCAAACTCCAGGCGGGCTGCCATGTGCCTTTTACTAAGGAGTGGCTTCCGTCTGGCCACCATACAGGCCTGATTGGTGGATTGCTGCAGAGATGGTTGTCCTTCTGGAAGGTTCTCCTCTCTCCACAGAGGACCTCTGGAACTCTGACAGAGTGACCATCGGGTTCTTGGTCACCTCCCTGACTAAGGCCCTTCTCCCCTGATCGCTCAGTTTAGATGGCCGGCCAGCTCTAGGAAGAGTCCTGGTGGTTTCGAACTTCTTCCACTTATGGATGATGGAGCCCACTGTGCTCATTGAGACCTTCAAAGCAGCAGGAACTTTTCTGCAACCTTCCCCAGATTTGTGCCTCAAGACGATCCTGTCTCGGAGGTCTACAGACAATTCCTTTGACTTCATGCTTGGTTTGTGCTCTGACATGAACTGTCAAGTGTAGGACCTTATATAGACAGGTGTGTGCCTTTCCAAATCATGTTCAATCAACTGAATTTACCACAAGGTGGACTCCAATGAAGCTGCAGAAACATCTCAAGGATGATCAGGGGAAACAGGATGCACCTGAGCTCAATTTTGAGCTTCATGGCAAAGGCTGTGAATACTTATGTACATGTGTTTTCTCAATTTTTTTATTTTTAATAAATTTGCAAAAATCTCAAGTAAACTTTTTTCACGTTGTCATTATGGGGTGTTGTGTGTAGAATTCTGAGGAAAAAAATGAATTTAATCCATTTTGGAATAAGGCTGTAACATAACAAAATGTGGAAAAAGTGATGCGCTGTGAATACTTTCCGGATGCACTGTATATACACATATATATGCATACATACATATACTAGCTGCGTAAGCCTGTGCTGTAAAAAGCCAGGGGTCCTAGAAGCTATTGAAATCATCAGAAAAAAAATTGAAATGGAGAGATGTCAGGTAATCGAAACTACTCTGGGCATCTCTCTCCTAGGTTTCCTTGTGCTGACAGGCTCGCCTCGCTTGTGTATTAGCGGTGGGAGGAAAAGTAAAAGGGATACCGTTTTGCCGATGTGTTTGTCTTTTAACTAGATAATTAGAGTTTTGAAAAATTATTTATTACACCTATCCTAGTCATTTAGAGATGGATCACTGAACTATACCTATAAACTCAATTATGCTGGTGGGGGAGCTCAGATTTATATATGAAAATGTTTTACTTTGCTATCCTCTTTCTCATTATGAAATCAAACATAAAATTGATATAAAAAAGGAAGGGTGTTAAGAAATAAAAAATAGAGAAATATACTGTGTTTGTTTTTTTAACTGGCATTAACATATCAACGTGTCTTTTATTGTAAAACAAAGTATATTATAGAGAACAATGGATAGAAAGCCCTGGCTATTTAAATTGTTAGCAGGACCTTGAACCTGGGTCAAAGATATCAATTTACATTGTTGTTACATTGTTTCGCTGCCCCAAAACACATACCACAGGCTGATGATTTACAAGTATCATTGTTTTAAACTAAGTTTGTCAATGACAGTTCAAAATTAGCAGTCTGAAGGATCTGTTTTTCCTTACAATTCTCTTTCACTTTGAACTTTTTAAGGCTAAATATCAGCAATTGATTAAATTTCCAGTCCACTTTTGTGTAGGTAAAAATTTATTTAACTGAACAGCCAATAACCGCTTGGTGGTAATAATAATAATAATAATAATAATAATAATAATAATAATAATAATAATAATAATCAAAGTAGTAATAGAAGAAGACGGAAAACATAACAAGGTAGGATATTGTTGTTCTAAGCTGCACCTAATGGCTGCCATTTATGGTAATGTGCCTCACTGGCAGTACTAGCCATTAAATAAATTTAGTTTAGTATCCTCTGCAGTTTTAAATAAGAGGCATTTGTTGGGGAAAAAATGGGACAAAAAGTATAAAGGAATAAAAGCTTGCCATGTTGCCAATTTACAAAGTGCAGAGGGACATCTTCGCTGACAATATTTGCGGCTTCTGGGGAGCCTTGCGGCGGGTTTCGTGAGAGAGAGGAAAGACGGCTCTGCCATTGACCGGCCGGGATGGCGTTGTTTGTCTTCCACTCCTGCAACCTTATAACGCTAGAAGAGTAATTAAGAGAAAGTACGAAGCGCCTTAGTATTGGCTTGACGCGGCTTATAATAATAATAATAATTTTTTTTTTGCATTTATATAGCGCTTTTCTCACTACTCAAAGCGCTTAGCAATTGCAGGTTAAGGGCCTTGCTTAAGGGCCCAACAGAGCAGAGTCCCTTTTGGCATTTACGGGATTCGAACCGGAAACCTTCCGATTGCCAGTGCAGATCCCTTGCCTCAGAGCCACCACTCCACCTTAAAAGGGATCCCGTATCAGCAGTTGTCTGGAAAGTAGCTCGGGGAAGGGAAGAATAAAAAGTGCTTACTTTCAGTTTTTGGGAGAAGCGTAGTGCGCGTCTCAAATGCCCCTATTGTATCCGTATGTGCACGTGCGCGTCGGCTGTTTGCAGTTTTACAGGAATTTTGCTGGGCAGGAGATGCCACTCTTCGTAGACACGTTCACATGATCGGCTGCCCGAGTAGGGACGACTTTTAACAGCCTAATTGATCGGCGCGATGGCGCCACATACAAAAGGGAATTTCCAGCCTCTAGAGGGCCTCCTTTGGCCAGATCGTGTACACAGAAAGGCACTTGGTAGAACATTGTCTTGAGTTTACCAAGCACTGCGGCTTGTGCCTTGATTATTGTAAATATTTTTTTTCTTGTATAAATATCTCTGGATTAGCTTTGGTGGAGGTATTTATTTGGTTGTGGTTAACAGTGCACTGTTTTTGTATATACACTTTTCTTTTTCTGTATTTTGAATATTCTTGTTTTTGTAATCCCTGTATTATACACTGTTTAGAGCAGCCACTTCCTGACTTGGATTACTGTGGATGAAGACAGCTTTATTTTTGATTTTTGTGTATATATAGGTTTCATTAAGTTGTGTGCATTTTTCTTTTTCTTTTTGGACTTTCAGTCAGCACGGTAAATAGTAATCATTTTTGGGCACCGTTTGATAACTATTTTGTGTGTTCTTTGCGGTATTGGACTGTGTATTGATGTACAGTATATATTTTCCTCAGGACGTTATTTTTGTTTTTCTTTAAGTGCACCTGTAAATAAAATCTCACTTTATTTTTGCAAAAACCCAACCCTTTTGTGTTCCTGTCTCCCTGTCTTACACCATCATCCTGGTCACGCGCCGTCCCAAGCATACTAGACACCTAGAGTGTAGGCTGGTGTCCCCCAATTCCCACTACATGGGTTATTGCACCATCATGCAACGATATAAAGAATAATAAAGTTATGAGCACTGAGATGGAACGACCAAGACACACATACACACATACGCACACACTCAATTAGACTAAAGCCAGAAAGTGGGCACATTTATTTAACAATGAATGCTCCAGGTAGCATTCCTGCCTCGCACCCTATGATTGCTGACTACAGGTTCCCTGTGACCCTGCTAAGGATAAAGTGGATTTAAAAAATGAATGGAAGGATAGATTGATGGGTGGAAGATCAACAGCCAATCTTCCAGTGTCCCTATTATTTTATGCTGTTCCATGCCATGCCTCTCTACATGATTCCCCCCTTTCTTCTCCAAGGCTCTGTTTATCCAATGCCTGCCTTCTTGAACCTTCCCAGGCTTATGAAATGTAATGGGAATGTTCTACTTATCTTCAGGGTAATATGCTGGTTATTACAAAACACTTTGCATCCCTGACCTCCTGTGTGTTGACACTTTGACATTGCCAGTGATTTATACATGCACTAGCCAACCCGCGGCGTAGCATACGCCGCATAATCAGGCCGCTTTTTTAATGATTTTTAAGCACAGGGAAAAAATGAACATTTGAAAAATCCGTAATTTAATAAACCACCAAGAAAAGTAACATTGTAACAATGCACGGTACGAACCAACATACAATTGGCCATGACTGAAAACTGGAGGACCGCCATCGCGCCTTCTCCTCCCAGAGCGAGGGACGGGGGTGGACGGGCGGAACGGGAGGAGAGGGGCAGGACGCCCATTCCGCCCCCTCCGTCATGCTAGTCTGCTGATTTCTCGTTCAGTATGCACTGCCTGCTCATGTGCCCACCCTCAACTCGTCACCTGAGTCGTTTTCATTTTTGCAGTCTACATGCACCTGTGAGTCACGTTGACTGTTCATTTTCCAAACAGCGCCTCATTCGCTTTGTCTCTGGTACAGTCCAAATGCACCTCTGCGCCACGTAGACTTTTCATTGTTCTTTGCGGTTCTGGCTGCTTTTCTATATATAAGTCACCCCGGGACGTAATCAGTGCGAGCGTATGACCCGCACTTACTGGGAATTCCTTGTTCGTGGGGAACAATTGCAAGCCCCGGTTTCCAGCACGAATGGGGTTCAACGGCTTACCCACGCCTCTCTGCACCGGGTAGACACACGTTGATCCATTCAGTGTAGTGCGTGTGCAGTTACCTGATGCAGGAATCTGTATAACACTGAAAGAAGTGTTGTTTCCATGAAATACATTTGAAGCGGTGGCAATGGAAGGCAAATGAACAGTCAACGTGGCTCAGAGCTGGATTGACGCTGTGTTTTGTGTCACCTGACAATGGTAGTTGCGGGGGGGGAGGCGGGGGGTGTACAAAGGGCAGGGACGTAATCAGTGCGAGCGTATGACTCGCACTTACTGGAAATTCCTCGTTCGTGGGGAGCAAATGGAAGCCCCGGTTTCCAGCACGAATGGGGTTCAACGGCTCACCACGCCTCTCTGCGCTGGGTAGAAGGGTTGTTTCCATGAAATACATTTGAAGCGGTGGCCATAGAATGCAAATGAACAGTCAACGCGGCTTACAGCTGGATTGACGCTGTGTTTCATGTCACCCGACCATGGTATTAGCGGTGGGGGGTTCTACAAAGGGCAGGGACGTAATCAGTGCGAGCGTATGACCCGCACTTACTGGGAATTCCTCGTTCGTGGGGAACAATTGCAAGCCCCGTTTTCCAGCACGAATGGGGTTCATTTACCCCAGGAATCAAAAAGTTCCGTCTAGCCCTTGTACAAAAACCTAGACAAAAGCTGGGGTATCACCTTGGTAACCCCATGTACTTTTGGAACTGTGAGAGGAAAATAGCATGACTTTACAGACAGGAGTCCAATGCAGAACTCTACTTACTTTTTTACTTTGTAAAAAAAAATTATTAACTGCTGATGATATAGATCGTTTTGTCTGTGCTGAAATTCCAAACAGAGAAACCTGTCCTGACCTCATTAAAAAGATTCAGCATATTGGGACTCACAAGATTACAAATATTGTTTTTACAGAAGTTCTGAAATAAAAGTGAAACTAATGAAGTAGCAACAATTCAAAGAAAAAAAATCTTAAAAGTGTGTATCCCTAAAACCAAACATGGGCGTTGGCGAGTGAAGCGAGCAGGGGGCAAAGCCCCCTAGTACTTTCAAAATTATTTTTCATGCCAGTGGTTGAAACAATTTCTATTTACCAAAAGACACAGCAAAACCTTTTGTTTTGTACAATAAATTGTTTTTTTATTGTGCTTCAATTCACTCATCTTCTCCTGCCTTCTGTTGCAGTTGTCCCACAAAAGTTGATTTATCTGGAATGAACTAAGTACTTACATGCATTTCATAGCAGTTTCTTCCAGTGCTGGGTTATAATGAAAAAGAGTAGACAACATGGAAATTTATGGTGTTTTTGAATGAAGACACCCTTGGATATGTAAAAGTACCATTATTCCTTTTGATTGACCTGTAGGTTTATTGCAATGTACAGAAACATCTTTGTAATATAGCGGTGCATTAGTGGTAAACTATTAACATATTTTCTTCAGCTGGACATTTACCTAGATTTACTTTATTTGGGTTTTTTTTTTGGAGATACAGTGACTGTAAATTGTGACTAACTGGTGTGGGGTGTGTTATTACAATTAATAATGCAATGGACTTGTGTGTATTACCTTGCAACTGATGCTGTTGGCATACACTTAGAGAATTGTGACCCTGAACTGAATTAATCAGGTTTGAAACTGAATACTTGAATCAATCAATCACTAATTGCACCTGAATCAATTCATCGCTAAGTGTTCTTGTATGTTCTCTTGGAGAAACTGACACATGCAATCTGGAGCACTTGTCTGCTAAAGGCAACTCTACAAACATTACAGAAGACAGGTAATTTAATCAAAGACATAAGTGAAACCATTTTGTTGATAACTATTTTGAAAGGAATTACTTTTAAGAACGTATACAAAAAAATTGTCTCAAAGTGCATAGCTTTGTTTTAGGATAGTCTTGATCTTTGGTGCACCATATATTCACAGAAGGTCCAAACATTGTGTTCCATAAGAGATGTTTAAATACCTGTTAAATCTGTACACATTTATAAGAGTACTGTGGAATAATCTGAATGCTTGCATAAAAGATGTGATGTTTTTAAATTCAGACTGAAGACTCCCCACTTTTGTGTAGCATACTCTGATTAGAGCTGCTCATTAATCATGCATATTGTATTTCTGTTTATTAGTCATGTAAGTATTAAAATAACTATGAGCTGTTACTGACTTTTTTTCTATGTTTTGTTTCTCTTCACAGTCACCTGTTGTGGCACTTGTCACCCCTGCTTTACCGTCAAGTGGTTTTCCTGCCCAAAATACACCAGAAAGCCAATCATAATTCCAAGGATGAAAAGATTCAGTCTTGTTTTTTTGACTGCACTGCACATCTTTATATAAGATTGTAAAGTGCCCAGGAGGCGATGGACATTTGACTGTCCACCAGTTGGCATCATAACTGACCATGGACCCTTCAGAGGGTTTATTTTCTTCAGGGATGCTGCTGATTGGGGTTTTTGCTTTCTTCTCTTTTATTGCCATAGGTCAAACAATATGATGAATGGACAGACAGTATACTATTTGCATGTTTTTATGTTAATCAATTTGAAAATGTTTAATTTACTGTTTGTTTAGTCTAATCTGTAGTTTTACATGTGTACATTATGCAAATTGTCAAATTTGTAATTTTCATTATACTTGTAAACTTCTTTTAATGCCCAGAGCCTGTACTCAATAAAGTGCACCATGCACAAATATACTGAATTGAATATACTGAATTGAAGCCTTTCTTTAAAGAGCTTCTTTTTTCAAATCATAATTAAACATTAAACATTGGAAAAACATTATGTGTAATAAACTGTTTTTAATGTTTTTGTCCCATGACTTACCAATATTTTAGTACATAAAAATGTGTGTCTCTTTGTATTATTAATTATCTCCAGTAGATGGCACTGTTACTTTGGATTTAAAAGTGACTAAGTTGAATGCTATGAGCAGCTTAGAAAAGAATGCTGACTGCAAAGAATTTAATGTGTAACTGTTTAGCAAATCCTATTCATTTAATACACAAATATTGTGCCTTCTTCTACTGAAGAAGTTTCTCACATTGCCAATGAGGTTTCCATTCTCCTCTACTGTCCTTCCTGAAAAACGTAACCGCTGCTAAAGTTTCATTTCCAAAAGAACTGATATTCTTACTTGAAACACTGCTAATATTGTAGTCTGCTTCTTACCGGTGCTAACAGGGACAGTTTTTTAGATATTGCCTAATACAGGTAACAAATACACAGTTGAAAGCCTGTTTCCTTACCAAGCATGGTATGGATGTTCGATACATCCATCCATCCATTTTCTAACCCGCTGAATCCGAAAACAGGGTCACGGGGTCTGCTGGAGCCAATCCCAGCCAACACAGGGCACAAGGCTGGAAACAATCCCGGGCAGGGTGCCAACTGTTCGATACAATTAATTCCAATTAATGTTAGGATGAAACAGTGATTCAGTATAATACATTGTAGGATATTGTTCCTTAGATTTCTAAGAAGTGTCCAAAGTAAAGTTCAGCTGTAAAGATGGGTATTATGTCTGGGGCAAACATAGAACAAAAACCCTAGAAAACCAAAAAGGAAACCATTTTACCTTACCAATCAGTCATCGGGTCATCAAGAACCTCTCCCAAAAGCTTTGCTTGCAAAAAAAGCATTTTGTTCTTCTGTACAATTGTTACGTATTTTCCAATGGACTCACCTGCTGGATCCTGCCATTTTGTCTCTAGACAAAGATTTCTCTTTACTTCAAAAGCTGGCTATTTTCTCTCCTCTCTTTGACTTTCCTTGTTTTGACTTTATCTCAGACTTTCTCATTTTTTGAACTCTTTTTCCCTACAGAGGTTCCTCTTCAGCCTGTTCCCTCTGAGATGTAAATTCACTGCTATGATGTTATTAGGCTTCTGTTCTTCTAAAAATCTAAGATACACTTCTTTTACATTTAAAAGACTAGGGGGCTCTGCCCCCTGCTAGCTTTGCTCGCCCACTCCTTTATTTGGTTTACCGGATATACAATTTAAAGAGATTGTTATTTTCATGGGAATTGTTACATATGCATTATTTTCACTTTTAGTTTAAAACTTTTGTAAAAACAATATTTGTCTATTTATTTCCGGCCCCATGCATGGTTACATCTCATTCTCGCAGGACAAATAATGCTGCTGCGTTGTGGGGGGTATGGGGCGGAGGGGGGGTTGAACGCATGCTAAGATGTGTCATCGGATAATCTGCTGTCTTTCTGCTGCTGCTGCTGTTGCGCTGGCTGTCGATCATTTTAAAGTCTGTACAGCCGCTGTCCTTTTTGCCACTTCGTGTCTCTGCCGCTCGCGTTGTGAAGGGGGCTTTGAACACACGCTAAGGAGAAGCGGTCGGATCATCTGTTGGCTTTCTACTGCTGGCGAACTGCGTGGTTTGCTTGTCGCTTGTCATTGATTTAAGAGCTGGGAGCAAGTTAAAGTGTCTTTCGCGGGACTTCAAATTGTCTTCCGAGAAGATCACGTCTCGTCTCCTTAGTTTCCCTCCCCAAGATTTTTGAAGATCACGTCTCGTCTCCCTATTCTCCCTCGCCACGATTTTTTTTTATAATAGAGAGAAAACATTATGAGGTGCATACAAATGGTAACAGCAAATCCACATGACAACTGTTACAAATTGATGTCACATCAGACAACAGAATTTGCACCACTTGTTAGTTTCTGCAGGAAGGGCCTTTGTGTGTTTGAGTAAGTTTCTCAACGGGTATCATTAACAGTAGTCATACAAAAACCATCAGTGTATGTGAACTAATAGCTATGACAAAAATGTACTGATAGGTTGCTTTTAATTTTAAGGAATGTTCCATATGTTTACTGTTATAGACCTTGCTACTACTAATCACTAAGCCAGAAAAGTCGTTACGTTTTTCATAACCGACAATGGCTTGCACCACTCTTGCGACATACGGTATCTTAAAATTGCCCTCAGAGCCTTCTGTCTGTAAAAATGTCATAATAGCATGTACAAAATTAGAGGCAAACAGCTTCAGATCTTTTATTATTCTTTTGGAAATCTTAAAACAGAAGGAAGAATATTCTTTACCCAAAAATGAAATATTATAGTAGAAAAGTTGGCTTACATATCAAAAGGAGGCCACTTCTCCTAAGAAATACTTAGTGCCTGTATTAATCCTGAAGCCATAAGATAAACAGAAACATGTATTAGGGCCTATGAGAGCAAAAATATTTTCAGGGCCCCTTTCTTGCTTCATTAGCCATCACATTTTTACCCACTGGAGTTTTAAGCTTAAGTTCATAAAAGGTACAGAAAGTGAGTGGAGCACTTTATTGATTTTCTGCATTTTAGGCCTTATGCCCCTATACTCTCTTGCACATGATAAAGAGTGAAAACAATGGTAAGAGGGAAGAATACACATTTGAACAAGTTTATATACTACAATGCAGAATGGGAGAAAAGAAAATCACATTTGACCATCCTTTTAATTATACTGCAAATTCTACAATGTATATAATATAAAATGAAAGACTTAAAAATCAAAGGTAAAACAATAGGATTGGTATTTACTTGAAAATGAGCTTTCCATGCTATTTCTGTGAAAATATCTAATGACAGCATCAAAATTATTTGTTATGGCAAGATTGAATTCAATACTAAGCCTGACAAAATCCAAAAGATGTCCCTGGGTGATTGTAGATCTTCACAAATTCTTAATCAGCTTGAGTTTGCTAAATGATCTCTCTGCAGAAGCTATTGCTGCTGAAATTGTTAAAAGTACTCATAAGCTGACACAAACATTTGGAATCAGGTCACCAAGTCTGTATTCTGTTAAAATATTCTATTAATAGGTTTCATCTGCTCATTTCCCAAATTTGTCATATGTACTAGAGGGGAAATGTTGCATTTCTGTTGCAAAATCCTAATCATTAAGGTCATTAGAATATTGCTTTGATAAAGGTAAACTTTTTCCTTTCGTGTCATGTTCAGACATGGTGAGATATTTCCACAAGAAACCAAATAGCAGTAAGGAGACTGTGGAAGCTTGTGGGTTCGCTTCCCGGTTCCTCCCTGTGTGGATAGCGCTTTGAGTACTGAGAAAAGCGCCATATAAATGTAATGAATTATTATTATTATTAAATATTCCAAGCCAGTTGCTTCACAGCATTGAATCTTACACTAAATCCTACTATTTGATTGTATCACTCAGTGCGCTGCTCACAGTTGGTTTCTTAACGTCGTCTTTATAACAGACATTGCCAAAAATACAGATTTTATGTAAGAATTGTTGACGCAGACGTTCAAGCATGAAAGAAATGTTCTAAAGTTTGTCATTTCTTGCTCATTTAAAGAGGATTGTCGGGTGAGATATTGAAATAAAAGCTAACGAGTCACATTCACCCCAGTGAATGGCTGTCATTACGCTGCGTGAAATAGTGCAACTGTGCTGGCACATAACATCAGCCTGAGGATGCATTATCAACAGAATGAGCTGGCATTCCATCTTAGAGATGAGGACCTTTAGCAAAAGAAGAAGAGAAAGAAGGCGCTTGAGAATTTAGCAAAAGAAGAAGAGAAAGAAGGCGTTTGAGAATTTAGCAAAAGAAGAAGAGAAAGAAGGCGCTTGAGAATTCACTACTGCGGCAATAGCAACCGGTTCTTCTAAGAATAGCGAGCTGCCAGAAAGAGTGATATGATTGTACCTGTTGATGATGCTTTAAAGCGAAACACTGTATGGCGATATCTGAACACTTGAATATTCAGGTAAACTTCCATCCATCCATCATCCAACCTGCTACATCCTAACTACAGGGTCACAGGGGTCTGCTGGAGCCAATCCCAGCCAACACAGGGTGCAAGGCAGGAAACAAACCCCAGGCAGGGCGCACACACACACACACCAAGCACACACTAGGGACAATTTAGAATCGCCAATGCACCTAACCAGCAAGTCTTTGGATTGTGGGAGGAAACCAGAGTACCCGGAGGAAACCCACGCAGACACACAAATTCCATGCAGGGAGGACCCCGGAAGCGAACCCGGGTCTCCTAACTGCGAGGCAGCAGCGCTACCCACTGTGCCACCCTGCTGCCCCAGGTAAACTTCATATATTTAAATTTGTAGATTGGCAACAAAAACTAAATAGTAAAATTCTAAATCCTTCAATTTTTGCAAACTAGTAGAAGACCACCAGACGAAATTGGAAAAGAATTTTGCACTACAAAATACACATTTTTACCATTTTCTTTATCTGTACTTATCCATTGCAAAAATCTGTTGTCTTTAGTCTAAGCTGTTTGGAAGGAGTGATATCTGGCTTCATTTTGTCGATTGTCGTCAGCTTTACTTCATTGTGCGATTCGTTATAACATAAGCAGTAAGCACTTAGTCTGGCAGTGCATTGGCTGCTCTAATATTTGATTGACAGGCACATTCCAGGTAAATGGAAGACCAAGTCCGTGCATTTACATGGAAAGAAAAGTACTTTTTTTTTTGCAATAAATATTGATTTCTTGTATTGCTTTCTTTAACATAGTTCTTTATGAGCATTAAAATGTTTAAGGAATTACAAACAAACTTCAATTCTCAATCTTTTTTATGGATAGTTGCCAACCCTTTGGCTTCCCAGGGCCCTGTGTGAAGTACCGGCTGGACCCCTCTCTTAGGACCTGAGTTTTATTACAAGATGTGCCCAGACCTCATCTACA
The DNA here is from genome assembly GCF_900747795.2 of Erpetoichthys calabaricus. Taxonomy (NCBI): domain Eukaryota; kingdom Metazoa; phylum Chordata; class Cladistia; order Polypteriformes; family Polypteridae; genus Erpetoichthys; species Erpetoichthys calabaricus. The sequence goes on along the minus strand of NC_041399.2, from coordinate 108,337,548 downwards.
AACTGTCTGTTTTGTGGATTACACTTAACATGGAGCCACATAATTCATTTTTAATATCAGCTATAGAAAATACAGATATTAGCTGAATGTTTAATTGTTTGCATTCACATTGATTAGCTCTCAATTTTTAAATCTGATCTAGATGAGCTAGTGTCTTATTACCAACTCAGACAAGAACTGTTGGATTAAGGACACCCAAGGTCTTAGGTTGCCTAATTGGTTGATGCCCATTGGTACCATTATATTGCAATGAGTTACAATAAACTTAACACACGAGAGTCATAAGAAGATGGTGCCATTACTGAAGTGGAAACAGAAAGTCAAAAACATTGTCCTAATTAGAATTAAGTTCTGCCAACCCTGCCAGACCAATGACAAAACTATAATTATTAATATTGTGGTGCCTTTTGTTATTGTCCAACAATAAGTAATTGTACTCACTGATTATTCATAAAAATTGCCAGGGATTCTTTTATGTAATCTATAACTATTGTACCCCGCAGGGGGCACTCCAGCTCTAATCCAGCACTAATCCAACACAAATAGACACTGACACAAGTTGAAAGCAAAACACATGCTTTATTCAGTGGTAAGCACTCTCCTTTTGTTCCCCATCTGTAGTGCACAGTACAGCATGTACCAATTATACAATAAATATAGCACTTGGTCTTTTTCCTCTGTCTTACCTCTCTTTCTCTCTCTCTTCTTCTTATGCCTCCACTCCTCCTCCAGCAAGTGTCATCCTCTCCCTCCTGACTCTGATTCACTTCCGGTGGCCCATTAGCATGATCTGGAAATACTTCAGGGTGAGGTGGAACACCAACATTGTAGGGCTCTGCAGCCTGTACACCACCTCCTGGCAGTACCCATGGAACCCAACAGGGCTGTGCTGAACTCTAACTTCCATGGAGCCCTGTGGGAATCCAAGACACCATTGCCACCCAAGAGGCTGCCATCTAGTGCTCCAGGGGAGATAATTCCCTGAGGTGTCCCAGCCGGGTAAAGACCCTGACAGTCAAACTATGTAGGATATAATTTCTTTAGCAGCAGCCATGTTTTCTACCAGGGCAATCTGTAGTGCTTGGTGTCTGATAATGATCTTTATTTCACTTCACCTATGCTACCCACATTTCTGCAATAGAAATAAAGTCACTGTATTAACTCAGTTAACAGTAATGTGAAGCCAAGGAAAAGGAGAAGCTGTGGAAAGTAGATTTACCAGGACACTTAAAACTTTCTTTCTTTCTTTCTTTCTTTCTTTCTTTCTTTCTTTCTTTCTTTTTGATGTACAAACCCAACTTTCAGAATTCCTCTGTATTTTGGAGTGGCACCATGGGTTACAGTATATCATACCATTATACCAATTCAAGTACCCCTAACAATGCAGATCCATTTCAAGTAGAATTGTTGACTCTGCTATTTATATTGTACTGGAAAATACTACCATTCAGAAGTAAATACAGTACATGTTTTTTGTTTTTAGCATTACCTTGGGATGATTAAATATTGAGTGCTTTTATATTATTAATGATGAGCAGCAGATGGCAGTGTTACATTGGATTTAAAAGGGATTGTACGAAATTGTCTGCTGCGTTGGCTTCTATATGCTTGTAAGCATGCCTTTTAAACAAGCATGTGCCTATGATAAGTCGAGTCTGCAGACACTTTAAAAGTAGCAGTTATTATAGCTATATTTAGCTTATCATGGTTGAGAATACGGTGGTGGGGCAATGCTGCACCGATGTTTAGTATGTAGAGTTAGATCACTGCCAAAAGTCAGTGTCCGAGTACCACTCTTTTTGTAAGTGCAAGTTACATTTTGAGCACAGGTGATGCATATGGCAAATGTTTTGCAGTCACATGATTTTCTGCAGTGTTCTTGCGCAGCATCACTGCCAAAATTATTTTAGAATTAAAGCGGTGAGGCAAGGGTGAGATTAAAAGCAAGGCTTTTTTCCATCGGTTTGCAGCAGTTGTTGTATCCAATTCTGTCTCCCCTGTCCCTCTTGGCAAAAATGTCAATCAAACCGCAAAATCAGTGACATTTCAAGATAAGAGCTTACACAGAAATCAATACTAGATAAAGACGTTTTCTACACATCATGGCACGATCTAAATTCTATTCTCTTAAAAAAAAATTTCACTTTTACTAGTACTTCACCTGCAGCAGGGAACCTGTGAGAATTTGTGTTTCTTGGGCTTATTGAAAGGTGTCAACTGAGTGTGCAATGCTTGATTCTTTTAATGTGTAGAGATCAGAATATTAAAGAATAATCATGCAGATGCGCCTCTATATATAAATAGTTGGGAGTGTAACTCCCTGCAGTTCCCCCTGATGGCACCTCTGGACCCCACTACCTGCACTACCAGACTACGGTTCCCTGCATTCCTTGCGGGTGTCCGGATGGGTACCGATATTCAGGACTGCTGTTGTTTAGTACATGGGGAGAGACAATAGGCAGGGATCTTTGATCTCCCCTGTCCTTCCATATTTTGGGTGTCCTGGCCAGGCATGGACACCAAACCATTTCCGGCTTCTGCTGGTCCTTCCATTATTTTATACTGGCTGGTCACAAAGTTTTCTTTCCAACCAGCCAGCCAATTTAAAACATGTTCTGTCCTGGCTTCCCGTCTGAGTAACAAACCATCCCTTTTCCAGGTCAGAAGTGAAAGTGTCATACTTTTTTCACTATAATGGTATTTTATTACCTTTTATTTATACTGCTATTCACACAGAAATGTATTTTCTGTTCTTCAAAATAATTTGATGTTTCATTTATGAGAAATGTATTTGTCATGTCAGGAGCAAACTCATGTCAGTTGCTTAATGTTTAGTTTTTAAGCATTAATATGCTCAACAAAAAGTGTAACAATTAATTAAATAAATTACCTTTGAAAACGGGTTTTATTTTAAAACAACATTTTTTTCTTAACCAGAACTGTAAATATTGATCCATTTTCTTAACCCGCTTATCCATGATAAGGTCCCTGGGAAACTGGAGCCTATCCCAGCAAACATAGGACACAAGATAGAAACAATACGTGGACAGGTACCAGTCCTACTGAGGATGAACACACACATGCACACACACACACACACACACACACGCACACACACACATACACACGCACACACCCTATTGTCAGTTTAGCAATTTCTATAGACTATGGGATTAAACCGGAACACACAGGGGACACCCACATGGACTCTGGAAGAACATTCAAACCCTGCTCTTCTTGTTTTAAGGCAGCAGTGCTACCACTGTGCCCTTCTGCCAGCCTAAATATAGACTTCATAAATATTTAATCACATCTTATCACACTACAGCTTTCAATTACTCATATGTGCTCAAAAGTAAAACATTTAAACTCTCATACATAAAACAACCAGATAAATGAAAAGTCTACTGACCCTGAAAAATCAAGATAAATCAAAAGTTCTTTGTGACTGAGTGTAAATTTCGAGCAAGTTCAGATTTTGATAAGTGACAATATAAGATGTATCTATTTTATAAAGAGATTAAGCTGTTTTGCGAATGGTCCTTGACTAAAGCGACAGATCCGTTTTATTACATTTCTTTGGAAAAAATGTTTTAGAACTAGCAGTTGTAAATGCAACATTCTGTTGCTATTTGTTGGTAGAATTCTGCTATTGATATGAAGCAGTATTGATTTCTCAAAGTTAGTTTCAACAAAAACAGGATACACTTTAGTGGAGTAACCTATGACTGAGATTAATATCATGTACAGTATATCTAATGCTTTTTAATCTAACTATATGAAAAACTTGGAAAAGGCAACATTACAAAAAAAAATAAGATTCTGAAAGTTCTAGAAACAAAAGACCATCAATAGTAGCTTAAAGAGACAAGCTAAACTTTTTACTTTTCTGAAATTTAAATGAAACATTTGAGACATTAGAAATGGACTAAACAACAACCTAGAAACTTTTTAAACCATGAATTGATTATAATTTCAGTTTAGCGAATAAAAACAAAATAAGAAACTCAACAGGGTGAATAATCAAATTAATTTTATTTTCATTTAAATGTATTATTTGTACAACACCTTTCTGATTTATTGTGGTAGCACTACAGAATGATTCATTGAACTAATTGTTAGATCTTCTTGAGTAACTGAGAACATTGTTACACTATATTTACAGACTATATATCCAAGCATACAACATTATTACTCCCTCTTTAATTTAAACATTCTAAGAATATGATTAGTGTTTTAGTCACTATTGTAACAGTAGGAGGCGCTGTCGCTCCCTTGAACCCTTAGGTACCACACCAAACACCAGGTAAAAGTCCAGTAATTATTGTTTTTATTATAATAATAACGTGCACCAAGCACCCTCCACTCCACACCACTCATACAATAACCAATACTATCAATAATCAATACACAATCCTCCACTCCCAGACGCATTGCCACCCTTCCTCCCAGCTCAGCTCACTCATCTGGGGTTTCTCAATCTTTTATAGTCCATGACCCAGAAGTGCTCCTGAACCCCTGACCACGTGACTTCTTAGCACTTCCGGGTCAGATAAAACTCTCCTTCTTTATTCCGGAAGCACGTCATTTCCTGTGTCGCTGTGACTAAGACGTACTTCCGGGTTATAGTGCACATGCAAGTCGTTGAGCCTCCCTGCAGTGTCCACTGGTGGGCCCCAAGGTATCCAGCAGGGTTGGGAATAGAAACTCCATTGTCCAGGATTCCCTGCTGGTCTTTGGGGTACTTCCATGCTATAGGGAGGGCTCCATCTGGTGGCCTGGGGGTATTGGCCGGGATGAACAGCTGGCCATCTCCCACACTATGTTTTGGGACTTAAAGTATTGCATTCATTAAGGAATAGTATCTGGATTCATAATTCAAAACTGCACCAATGCCACAGCTAGAAAAAGAAGAACATTATAACCTACACAAGTCAATTCAAATAACTGAAACTGTGGAAGGCGGCACGGTGGCGCAGTTGGTAGCGCTGCTGCCTCGCAGTTAGGAGACCCGGGTGTGCTTCCTGGGTCCTCCCTGCTTGGAGTTTGCATGTTCTTCCCGTGTCTGTGTGGGTTTCCTCCAGGCGCTCTGGTTTCCTCCCACAGTCCAAAGACATGCAGGTTAGGTGCATTGGCGATCCTAAATTGTCCCTGGTGTGTGCTTAGTGTGTGGGTGTGTGTGTGTGCCCTGCGGTGGGCTGGCGCCCTGCCTGGGGTTTGTTTCCTGCCTTGCGCCCTGTGTTGGCTGGGATTTGGTCCAGCAGACCCCCGTGACCTTGTAGTTAGGATATAGCAGGTTGGATACTGGATGGATGGATGGATGGATGAAACTGTGGATTGATTTTAATTCTAACAGAAAGAAGAGGTAAGATTTATTTTTTTCTTTATTAAATCAAGTAGTGCATCAAAGTGGCATAGTGTTTACTGCAGTGATCTCAATACTTAAAGTGACTGGGGAAAATTCCTGCCCAAGTGTCTGTATAGGTTTGTTCACTCTAACGACTTTTTTCTCCAGGTAGTCCAGCTTTTCTTCCATAGCTGAAAATGTTCTTTCAAAGTTGTTTGGCAATTCTAAACTGAGACTGTGTAGAAGTGTGTTTGAGTATGCCCGGAAATAGATTGGCACCTTATCCAAGGACAGCTCCTGCTCGCATATAATCTGCACAAATTCCACAGGCCCCATTTCTCACACTACCCAGGCTCTGAACATTATATTACACTGGTCAGAAAATGAATGGATGTATGGGTGGAATGGATAAAATCAACCAGAATATTTCAAATGACAGCAAATTTCAAAATTACAAAAGTCAACAGGAGCTCAGTCTTGTTATATTACAAAATCAATATGGAGATACAGTATAAGCACTGGACTGATTAAGTTTTCTTAACTGTGCTTACTCTGTAATTTAAGTCTGTGTTCTAAAAACAAATCATACAAACTTTTTCACTTTGCAAAATAGTTGATTTTGGAAACATATTTGGAAATTTATTTTGGGACTGTGTTTGAAATTACTTTTCCAAATAAATCAAAGCCTTTAGCTGCAAATAAGCAATCCCGTGCTCTTTAAAATCTGGTGTCTATATCCTGCTTGTTTTATTTTAAAAATGGATATTAACAGTAAGCACTGTGTTTGTTACTGCTAGTTTCCTGCTGCTCCCATGTAAATAAATGGTAATACTTCCACTAACTGCAGAACAGACCTGTCCTAGCATGTAGGATTGTATTCAGTTTTCTGAAACATTTTGTTAGATTCTACTGTAGTTTTGATACTGTACTTCGGTAGCAGAAGCAGAAAATGTGTTTGGAAAGTTAAGGAGAAACAGAAAAGAAAAAAGAAAACATTATCCATCAATGGCACAAAAGACACACTCGTTGTAAACTAAAAGGTTTGACATATAACATATAAAAGTGGTGAAGATGTACAATGAACCTATTCCTTGGAGAAAACACCATTATTACCAAACTGAGCTCGAACTATAAAAGCAGGTCAATTGCTACCTCTCATTGTCCTAATGTGTAAGGAGACGAAGTTAAGGAAAGGCAAATATCACCCAACAAAGTGCCCCCATTGCATCATACTTTCCCCATTTAAAGAATTTAAATTCTTTAAAGTATAAAAAACAAGCAATGCTTTACGTCAAAAATGATAAACCCAGGTGAATATATTATATGGTTTCAAAAGGAAATGAAAGAAAAAACAGCAATAATTGTTTTTTACTACACAATTACAACAGATGTCATTTACAGACCTAGATGTGTACAAATGTCTTGAATAAAATATGAGTGAATAGGTTTAGTATTGTCTTTAAGTTTATAACATAATAGAGACCTATCACATTTCTATTACAGAAGACGATATTAAAGACGGCTGTATCACTAAGCTCTGAGGTACTGGAAACAGCAAATGACAAAAATGACAACACAGAATTCAAGGAGCTGAGTTAGATTACTTTTATGGTAGCCCAATGGCAGGCTGTGTGGCACAGTGGTTAAGGCTTTTAACATCAAACCCTAAGGTTGTAGGGTCAAATCCTGACACTCTGTGACCATGAGCAAGTCACTTCACTGACCTGTGCACCAATTGTAAAAAGAAAACTGCTTAAAAAAATTAAAGGAACACTTTGAAAACACATCAGATCTCAATGAAAAAACAATCATGCAGGATATCTATACTAATATGGATTGGGTAATGTGTTAGGAACGAAAGGATGCCACATTGTTTGTTGGAAATGAAAACTATCAACCTACAGAGGGCTGAATTCAAACACACCCTGAAAATCAAATTGAAAAAATGATGCAGCAGGCTAGTCCATTTTACTGAATTTTCATTGCAACAACTCCAAATCGTACTCAGTAATTTGTATGGCCCCCACGTGCTTGTATGCATGCCTGACAATGTTGGGACATGCTCCTAATAAGACGATGGATGGTGTCCTGGGGGATCTCCTCCCAGATCTGGACAAGGGCATCACTGAGCTCCTGGACAGTCTGAGGTGCAACCTGGTGGCATTGGATGGACCAAAACATAATGTCCCAGAGGCGTTCTATTGGATTTAGGTCAGGTGAGTGTGGGGGCCAGTCAATGGTATCAATTCCTTCATCCTCCAGGAACTGCCTGCATACTCTTGCCACATGAGGCTCGGCATTGTCGTGCACCAGGATGAAACCAGGACCCACTGCACCAGCATAGGGTCTGACAATGGGTCAAAGGATTTCATCCCGATACCTAATGGCAGTCAAGGTGCCATTGTCTACCCTGTAGAAGTCTGTGCGTCCCTCCATGGATATGCCTCTCCAGCAAAACCAGTCATGCTGAACAATGCTAGAGGCAGCATAACGTTCTCCATGGCTTCTCCAGACCCTTTAACGTCTGTCACATGTGCTCAGAGTGAACCTGCTCTCATCTGGTCCTCTTTTGGTCCTCTTGATGTTGTTCCTGATTTTCTCTCTCTCTCTCTCTCACTCAGGAGGAAGCACGAGCGTAGCAGCGAGCGGAAGCACAGAGCAGCGGCGTCTCCCACAGGCACGTAGCCCTTTACAAACACCCGAGCAAGTTCATCTGAAGTAAAGCCGGCAGCTGACCAGTAGAAATAACCGGCAGTGAGAAACTAAAGTCGATCGCTCAGCGGGTGGTGGAAACTTAAAACCGACGGTCTCTGAAGCAGAAAGCACTTAAGTAACTACAGAAAATGGAGAAGATGACATCAATACTAAACGTAAGTTCTATCTGCTTTCTGCCCGTTGAGGGCACGTTTATATGTTGTGTGTCCTGCAGCATGTACAGTTCAGGTTTTCCAGCCAACATTGTAGACAGCTTCACCTGCCAAAAGTGTTTAGTTAATTTAGAGTTGGTCGGGAAAATACGCGAATTGGAGGACCGCGTTAAGAATCTGATAGCGATTAGGAAAACCAAAAATTGGATCAACTCGGTTTGTTTAGACAATTCGGCTGCTTCTGATTTGGCTTCAGTCTCTCCTGGTCCCACTGTAGTCAGTGCATGGCCGAAGTCAGCAGCACCAATTCAGCCACAGGGCGAGTGGGTAACAGTAAGAAGGGGGTTTAAGAATCCAAAATGTAATCCCCCGGCACCCAGGTCACCAATTCGGACCCAGAACAGATTCTCAGCACTCCGCAGCGCGCCTGTGGAAACTGAGAATAAGAAAGTGCTCATAACTGGCGATTCCATAGTGCGGAATGTTAGAATTCCAAACTGTGTTAAACCAGTAGTTAATGTTAAGTGCCTTGCAGGGGCCAAGATTTCTGACATAGAGGCCGCATTGGATCGTGTTGCCGACGATGAAGTATCTACCTTATTGCTGTATGTCGGCACTAATATTTATTCACAGCAATCTGAGGTATTAAAGAGGAACTTCATCTCTCTATGCATCAAAGCCAAAAGAAAATGTCAGAATTTAGTTGTATCTGGCCCCTTACCAAGATTACATAGAGGGGATGTGATTTATAGCAGATTGCATTCCCTTCACTGCTGGCTAGAAACCTGGTGTGCAAACAAAAGCATAGCGTTTGTGAACAATTGGGATGATTTTTGGGAAAGGCCTGGATTTTTCAGAAGAGATGGTCTTCATCCTAACTGGAGGGGATCTTATGTATTATCCCAAAATATGGCAGCAAAACTGCCTGGTTGACTGATTAGAGCACCATCCAGGCCGCAGTCATGTGATCTTAAATCACAGGCTGTTGTTTATCCCACCTGTTACTTTCCTGAAGCTGTTACCCATAATCCTTGCCATGGGGCATCCAGTAAATTTAGTCTTGATACAAACCTTAAATTAATTGATAACCAAAAAATAAGGTGTATAATTAGGCCAAGGGATAAAACCAGACCCTCCACCAGGGGCATCTGTAATAGAAATTTACTTCAAATTAAAACAAAAAATATATCACCAGTTCAGAAAGAACCATGCAGTTTTAACACTAGAATTACCAGAGCCTACGAAAAAACTCGTATATCCGGCCCACCTTAAATCGCTTCTTAAATCCGTTCACACCTCTCCGCCAGCATCCTTTGTCCTCTAAATGTGCTGATAAAAGACAAGCTGCCAGCAGCCGGCTATTCCATCCCCCCACCGACTTAGAACGTGAGCGAAGGTTTCCCAGCTCACGCCTTGATTGATTATGTGGGAGTGAAGTGGAGTTTTACAGTGGAAATAAGAGATCATTATTCTAAAGTAATCTGTGTAAACACATTGTTAAAACAGAAACTTTGTCATATTTTAGTAATAAATGTTACAAAATGTAGTAGGCATAAACTATAGAATGTGTAAAGCCCGAGTTCCAAAGATCAAATAAACACTTTCACAAAAGCTTCAAGGACAATACAACAGCCTCCGTGGCGTAGCGCGTGAAGATTTGCCTCTTAGAGCACAACAGCTCTGCCGCCTCTCAGACCTGAGTTCGATTCCCCGCAAGGGATAAATCTGACTCTCTACGTAAGATTGGGGGGAGGGGTGATGTTAGAGTGGGTGAGCTCATTCAGTTGCTACAAGAACAACGCACGTTGATCTTTTTTTTTCTTTCAGTACATGTGCCTTCCCGGTTTATTTATATATCTCTGCCTGTCTGTCTCCCTATTACGCAGTGCTCTGTCTGTCTGTGTGTTATGGATCTTAAAAATAACAGTTATAAGGACAGTTGTTCCTGTTAATTGCAGTCTCAATTGTTAAAAAAATATTTTAAAAGGAGCATCCCACATGAAAATATAACGATCTCATTAACTGACAGTGCATACCAATTTATAAATGTTATGTCCGTTTGAGGTTAAAAAGAAAAAAAAAAAAGCAACATTTTATCCCTAGCGGGGAATCGAACTCAGGTCTGAGAGGCGGCAGAGCTGTTGTGCTCTACGAGGCAAATCTTCACGTGTTACGCCACGGAGGCTGTTGTATTGTCCTTGAAGCTTTTGTGAAAGTGTTTATTTGATCTTTGGAACTCGGGCTTTACACATTCTATAGTTTATGCCTACTACATTTTGTAACATTTATTACTAAAATATGACAAAGTTTCTATTTTAACAATGTGTTTACACAGATTACTTTAGAATAATGATCTCTTATTTCCACTGTAAAACTCCACTTCACTCCCACATAATCAATCAAGGCGTGAGCTGGGAAACCTTCGCTCATGTTCTAAGTCGGTGGGGGGATGGAATAGCCGGCTGCTGGCAGCTTGTCTTTTATCAGCACATTTAGAGGACAAAGGATGCTGGCGGAGAGGTGTGAACGGATTTAAGAAGCGATTTAAGGTGGGCCGGATATACGAGTTTTTTCGTAGGCTCTGGTAATTCTAGTGTTAAATGCTGCTTATTGAACATTCGCTCTCTTGGCACTAAAGCTGTTTTGGTAAATGATATTATATTAAGTACAAATTCTGATCTATGTCTTCTCACTGAAACCTGGCTTAGTAAATGTGACACTATTCCCCTAGCTGAGGCGTCACCAGATGGCTACTCGTTCCTTCATTAGTCTAGAGATTTTGGTCGAGGAGGAGGCCTTGGAATAATTCATTGTGACAAAATGCAAATAAGTTCTAAAAATTTAGGCAACTTTACATCCTTTGAGGCATTCAAGACAGTACAGACTTTATGAACTTAATAAAAATATAAGATCCCAGATCTCTGCATCACACTACAAACCAAATACTGGCTTAGCAGACCCTGTCTCATATTGCATTCAGCACTTTAATAATTTTAATCCTGTAACTGAGCAGGAAGTCTTAACTTTAATTTTTAAAATGAAGCCCACTACTTGTTCCCTAGATCCAGTGCCAACAAAACTAGTAAAAAGTGCAATGAATATTCTTGCAGTGCCTATTCTAAACATTATCAGTAGTTCATTATTGCATGGCACAGTACCTGATACACTAAAAGTGTCAGTCATTAAACCATTACTTAAAAAGTCAGACCTACACCCACACATACTAAATAATTATAGGCCTATTTCAAATCTACCGTTTCTCTCTAAAATACTAGAAAAAGTAGTTGCCAATCAGCTTCAGTCACACCTTACGCATTACAATTCACTTGAGAAATTCCAGTCTGGTTTTCGCACTGGTCATAGTACAGAAATGGCACTAACGCGGGTTGTAAACGACATTCTGATATCCTCCTATGAAGGAAACTCCACTGTAATTATGTTGTTGGACTTAAGTGCAGCATTTGACACCATCGACCATTCTATTTTACTACACAGGCTAGAAAATGATGTTGGGCTTACAGGCACCATGCTCGCTTGGTTTAGTTCTTATTTATCAAATCGATTCCAATGTACAGAAATGTGCTGACAGTACTCCATCATTATACACAGAAGTTCAATATGGTGTCCCGCAGGGCTCAGTACTGGGACCTTTACTGTTTTCACTTTACATGCTTCCACTGGGATCTATCATTAGGAAACATAATGTTAATTTTCACTCGTATGCAGATGACACCCAGTTATACCTTTCATTTAAATCAGATGAAGTTTCTCCAATGTTGTCTTTAATTAGTTGTGTTAGCGAATTAAAGGAGTGGATGAATGAGAACTACTTGTCTTTAAATACAGATAAAACAGAGATGTTAATTGTTGGAGGGAATGACGCTGATCATAACAATATTTTGTCATCATTTAACTCAGTTGGAATCCCAATTAATTTTACTGGATCAGCCCGCAATCTAGGACTTATCTTTGACTCTAGCATGTCATTTAAAGCGCATATTACAAAGTTGTCCAAAACATGTTTCTTCCATCTTAAAAATGTTAGGAAATTAAGGTGCTTTCTTAATAAACAGGATTCTGAGAAATTAATTCATGCATTTATCTCTAGTAGGATTGACTATTGCAATGCAGTGTTCACTGGATGTTCAAACTGTTCTTTATACAGCCTCCAGTTAATACAAAATGCGGCTGCAAGAATTATTACAAGAACAAGAAAATACGAACACATAACTCCAGTTCTTAAATCCTTACACTGGCTCCTGGTTAAGTTTAGGGCAGATTTCAAAATCCTTCTTTTAACATATAAAGCATTAAATGGCCGAGGTCCAGCTTACTTGTCTGAACTTATCATGACTTACAAACCAGAGCGCACATTAAGATCTCAAGATGCTGGTCTGCTTATGGTTCCAAGGATTAATAAAATAACAATGGGAGGTCGAGCTTTTAGTTACAGGGCCCCTAAACTGTGGAATAGTCTGCCTGCTACTATAAGAGATGCCCCTTCGGTCTCAGCTTTTAAATCCCGGCTGAAGACCCACTACTTCAGTTTAGCATATCCTGACTAGAGCTGCTGATTAACTGTACAGACTGCATCTCTGTTGTTAGTCATTAGCACTAAAACATAAGTAACATTATAGTTAGAATTGGATACTAACCCTCACCTATTCTGTTTCTCTTCTCGGTACTCAAATGTGGCACTTGGTGCCACGGCCCACCTGCCAAGTTGTTTTGTCTGCCTAAGGTAAAGTCATCCCTGATGGAGGATTGCAGGAATCATGAGAAAGAGGGGTCCTTTCATTGGATTGGCTGGCCCAACACTGTTTCAGCCGTGGAATGGCCAAATGGGGGAGGCAGCTTGATGGATGAGGTCTCCAGGAATCTAAAACTATGTAAATTTTATTATGTGATATCATCTACTGTTAAATTCTGATCCGTACTTCTAAAAAATTTGTAATTTTTTATTGAGGATTTGTTCTGTTCTGTGTATTGTATTGTATTGTATTGACCCCCTTCTTTTGACACCCACTGCACGCCCAACCTACCTGGAAAGGGGTCTCTCTTTGAACTGCTTTTCCCAAGGTTTCTTCCATTTTTTCCCTACTAGGTTTTTTTGGGAGTTTTTCCTTGTCTTCTTAGAGAGCAAGGCTGGGGGGCTGTCAAGAGGCATGGCCTGTTAAAGCCCATTGCGGCACTTCCTGTGTGATTTTGGGCTATACAAAAATAAACTGTATTGTATTGTATTGTATCTGTGAAAGCACAGGGCGCTACTGTTGGACCTGCCAATTCTGGTATTCTATGGAAAATGCCAATCGAGTTCCACGGTGGCGGGCAGTGAGCACAAGCCCCACTAGAGGATGTCGGGCCTTCAGGCCACCATCATGAAGTCTATTTCTGATTGTTTGGTCAGAGACATTCACACCAGTGGCCTGCTGGAGGTCATTTTGTAGGGCTCTGGCAGTGCTCATCCTGTTCCTCCTTGCCCAAAGGAGCAGATACCGGTCCTGCTGATGGGTTAAGGACCTTCATTGGCCGTGTCCAGCTCTCCTAGAGTAACTTCCTGTCTCCTGGAATCTCCTCCATGCCCTTGAGACTGTGCTGGGAGACACAGCAAACCTTCTGGCAATGGCACGTATTGATGTGCCATCCTGGAGAACTTGGACTACCTGAGCAACCTCTGTAGGGTCCAGGTATCGCCTCATGTTACCTTTAGTGACACTGACCGTAGCCAAATGCAAAACTAGTCAGAAAAGATGAGGAGGATAAAATGGCTGTGGCCTCCACCTGTTAAACTATTCCTGTTTTGGGGTTGTCGCATTGTTGCTCCTCTAGTCCACCTGTTGTTAATTTCATTAACACCAAAGCAGCTGAAACTGATTAAGAACCCCCTCTGCTACTTAACTGACCAGATCAATATCCGAGAAGTTTCAGTGACTTAATGATATACTGTACTTTGATTAAAAAGTGTTTCTTTAATTTTTTTGAGCAGTGTATATATACTGTATATCAGGGCTGGGCAAGTTAACGTGTTATTATCGCATTAACGCATTAATTAATTAATGGCGACAATTATTTTACCACGCATTAACGCAGTTTTTGTTATTATTATTATTATTTTAAAAGCCTCAGTCTCGCTAGCGAGCAACAGAGATCAGTGATCTTCTTGTTACAGAGCTTTTCTATACGCTTTTGCAAGAAGGAAAGTTAGCTTTGTTGATTTGGCCTTGATTCCCTGCACATACATGAATAGGGAAGAGCAAACAGCTTCCAAAATGACATGTGGAGAGATACCACAGTGAATGCTCAAAGCAAAATAATCCATGGATGACTTTTTTCGTATTATTGCTAAATTGGACTCTAATTTGTTGGACTCCGATTCTGATGCAAGTGATCTGGAGATGTAGATTGAAAAACAAAAGTGAGGTACCAGCATCAGCTGATCTGTCCCCAGCTGCTTGTGGTGCTGAACACGTTTGTGTAGCTGATGCACCTATGGCAATGTTCGTCTGGGAGAACAGACACTTACGATGACAGGAGGTACACACCATATTGCGTCTCACTGCAACTGCCACCCCTGCGCACCTGTTTCACAAAGACAGCCAGGAAGCCAGCCCACCGTGCATTCCTGCTGGCCGTCGAGCCAATACGCGCAGCCATTGCTGCCTCAAACCGCAAACAGGAGCCGATAGCAAGTACAACAGGCAGCACCAAACGTTTATGTCGATTTATGTGTGAAACCATTGCTTTGTGCGCTTTTCAGAAAACTGACTTTTTTGGAAAAATATTAGCCCTCAAAGAGTTGCTACTGAACATAGACTGTTTATGCTGCTCCCTGATAAAAGAAAATGTTTCTGCTGGTATCTGTTCAGATAAAAAAGAAAACAGATTTAGAAATGTTAACTTGCTGTTGCTCGGAAGGTGCCTGTTATAATGCTAAGGTAGCAAGGTAACTTGTTTTTCTATGACAAACTAGATAAAACGTTAATGCCCTGGCAGTGGAAAATAGCTTTGGTTTTTATATTTGATTTGATTACATTAATGTTTAGGTTGAGATTTACAAGAAATATTTTAACTGCTACTATGCAGGGCGGAGTGGTGGCTCTGAGGCTAGGGATCTGCACTGGTAATTGGAAGGTTGCCAGTTCAAATCCTGTAAACACCAAAAGAGACTCTACTATGTTGGCCCCTTTTAGCAAGGCCCTTAACCTGCAATTGCTCCGTCCTGGGTATGACGTTAATCTGCATCCAGCCCTGCATGTAGACCCTCCAACCTGCAGGGAAAACTAGGGGATTGGTGGCAGAATTGGTAGTCCAGCCACCATAAAAAATCTCACATTGGTCCATTCCATCTTAACTACTGTGGTGCTGAGGTGTCACCCATTGCATGGCTGCACTCGGGTCTTAATCTGGGGTCCTGAGTTGATTTGTCATGTGGTGGGTGCGGCAATGCATTGTATCAGTGCGTGCTCCTAACCTCTCTATGTAAAGGGAATACAACTGTTAACAAGCACCAAATTTTAATTGTTGCCCAGCACTAATATATATACATACATATATATCTATACATATTAATTAAAGGCAAAGCCCTCACTGACTCACTGACTGACTGACTGACTGACTGACTGACTCACTCATCACTAATTCTCGAACTTCCCGTGTAGGTGGAAGGCTGAAATTTGGCAGGCTCATTCCTTACAGCTTACTTACAAAAGTTAGGCAGGTTTCATTTCGAAATTCTACGCGTAATGGTCATAACTGGAACATATTTTTTGTCCATATACTCTAATGGAGGAGGTGGAGTCACGTATCGCGTCATCACGCCTCCTACGTAATCACGTGAACTAAAAACAAGGAAGAGATTTACAGCACGAGTCAAACGCGGGAACGAAGGTAAATGACGTTAATTTTTGACTGTCTTTTAATACTGTGTAAGCATACATATTAACACATGTGCAATTAAACGTGTGCATTTACGGGGTGATTTCTCAGGCTTAAAAGCTCGCCTTTTATCAAACGCGGGAACAAAGGTAACTGACGTTGTTCACTGTCTTTTAATACTGTGTAACCATACATATTAACACATGTGCAATTAAACGTGTGCATTTACGGGGTGATTTCTCAGGCTTAAAAGCTCGCCTTTACTAAAAAGGTAAATGCAAAACTATTTTCAATCATTCTATGATCTGCTTCTCACAACTGAAGGCACCGTGGCTGATGATAAATGACGTTAATTTTTGAGTGTCTTTTAATACTGTGTAAGCATACATATTAACACGTGCAATTAAACATGTGCATTTACGGGGTGATTTCTCAGGCTTAAAAGCTCACCTTTTATCAAACACGGGAACAAAGGTAAATCACGTTCTTCACTGTCTTTTAATACTGTGTAACCATACATATTAACACATGTGCAATTAAACGTGTGCATTTACGGGGTGATTTCTCAGGCTTAAAAGCTCGCCTTTTACTAAAAAGGTAAATGCAAAACTATTTTCAATCATTCTATGATCTGCTTCTCACAACTGAAGGCACCATGGCTGATGTTACGTCACTTGCTGTCCAACCATAAGCGTTACCTGGTAGGTAACCGGACACTCTCTTCACTCCCTTTCGGGAATCGAACCTCTGAGGTTTTCTTTTGTTCTTAATTAAAATTTAAAAGCATTACTTCACCGCTGCTAAGCCCCTCTAGCGCTGACGTCCCAGGTTCGATTACCGTAAGCAAGTGCAGTGAGTGTGTAATTACATTCACGGCATTCGTAGTCTGATTCACAATCTGATTGTATGGGTGGTTACCTACCAGGTAACGCTTATACTTGGCCACCAAGTCAGGTCGAAGTGATCACTCGAGTAAAGGCAGCTTCACAAAAAACAGATCCTTAACAAACTGTTATTAGTATATTTTCCCTCAATTTAAAAACGTTTTATTTTCTTCTTAATAAAAATTTAAAAGCGGTACTTCGCCGGTGCGAAGCGCATGGATTTGACCGACTGACACATACAGACATATTCATGAGTGCAGGTACTTCGGAAAGAAAGCACCGTGTAAACCTAAAGTTTAAATTATGTTCATACACCTACAAAAGGTTACCATTCATTTGAGGCAAGATTGCTTTTCTTCTGTACAACTATACGTTGCATTCTCAAGAGTGTGCTTGCACGGCTTCGGATATAGATATATATATATATATATATATATATATATATATATATATATATATATATATATATATATATATATATATATATATATATATATATATATATATATATATATGTATGTCTATATATAAATATGTAAGCTTATAAGTACTGCCTTACTTCTCTTTAAGAAAGGAAGATGTAATGATACTTGATTTAAACGATTCCATGTCTTCCTGGGCTTGCGTAGCTTATTGTCAATATCTTTACACCTGTTTTTAAGACTTATTGACTGAAACGGGCTTTCACGAAAAAAGTTAGGGCTTTGCTACAGGATACACCCTCCACAAGTTAAGCAAGTAAAAATAAAATATATATTTCTGTTTTATTTAAACCTTTTAAGTTCGTATGCATAGCCCCATTTGGCTGTTTAATTTTTTTTTTTCTTTCTTCAGTAATATTTAATCTCCTTAAAGAAAAAGAACATATCCATTTTACTTTTTTTGTATCTCTTTAGTAATATTTTAGTGTAAAAGAATAACCAGTATTTAAACCTTTTATGTTACTTTATACATTTATTTTACACAATGTTGAAAAATTAATAAGAAAGCTAAATATTTTGGCAGCTGCTGCTTTCATTTTCAATGAAATGAAAAAAGCTCTCCAAGAGAAAACGTCAATGAAGAAGAAACAGTTTGCACTATCTAAAAATCAGAAACCCTCATTTATAAAAGTTTGCTGCAGATGACTTAACTGAAAATAAATGAATAGTTCCTATGTGTATAATACATATTTATCTATTTTACTTATGCCTTTATTCCACCAACTTACAACATCTGAGGTACAATTTGTTACATTACTTTTGTTTTTTGCAGCACAGGCAGGTGAAGTGACATCCTCAGGGTCACACAGTGGTGTCAGTACCAGGATTTGAACTGACAAGCTCCGGGTTTACTGAAATATTACTGAACAAAGAAAAAAAATGAAAACGGGCAAATACGGCTATGCATACAGATGTCCATCCGTCCATTATCCAACCTGCCATATCCTAAATACAGGAGCCAATAAGTACATATATATATATATACAGTATATATATATATATATATATATATATATATATATATATATATATATATATATATATATATATATATATATACAGTATATATATATATATGTGAATGTATGTATGTATATATGTATGTCTATATATATATATATGTAGATATGTAAATTTGTATATGTATATACAGTATATGTTTATGTGGATGTGTATATGTGTATATACGTATGTATATGTAGATATGTGTATATGTAGATATGTATATATATATGTATATGTATATATATGTTTATGTGTGTGTGTGTGTATATTATATATATAAAAGACAGCAACACTCATAACAATGACAACACAATTACATTGACAATCATGTTACGTTATTTTTAAAATGTTTCCTTTTTTTTTTTCATAACCTCTTTAACACACTACTTCTCCGCTGCGAAGCGCGGGTATTTTGCTAGTATATATATATATATATATATATATATATATAAACACAACATTAAAAAGATTTCAGTACCCATTGTTCTGCAGAGAGAATAATGTGGAAAATACTCACAGAGAAGAAACTGTACAGCAGAGAAATAAGCTGTATGAGAAGATGTTACTTTTAAGCTTAATATTTCTACCTGCGTATTTGCATGTACTGTATATATGTATGTATGTATGTATGTAGCATATATATATGTACATTTTAGGCTGAATTTCCTGGCATCCATCCATCCATCCATTGTCTCCCGCTTATCCGAGGTCGGGTCGCGGGGGCAGCAGCTTGAGCAGAGATGCCCAGACTTCCCTCTCCCCGGCCACTTCTTCTAGCTCTTCCAGGAGAATCCCAAGGCGTTCCCAGGCCAGTCGAGAGACATAGTCCCTCCAACGTGTCCTGGGTCTTCCCCGAGGCCTCCTCCCGGTTAGACGTGCCCGGAACACCTCACCAGGGAGGCGTCCAGGAGGCATCCTGATCAGATGCCCGAGCCACCTCATCTGACTCCTCTTGATGCGGAGGAGCAGCGGCTCTACTCTGAGCCCCTCCCGGATGACTGAGCTTCTCACCCTATCTTTAAGGGAAAGCCCAGACACCCTGCGGAGGAAACTCATTTCAGCCGCTTGTATTCGCGATCTCGTTCTTTCGGTCACTACCCATAGCTCATGACCATAGGTGAGGGTAGGAACATAGATTGACTGGTAAATTGAGAGCTTCGCCTTGCGGCTCAGCTCCTTTTTCACCACGACAGACCGATGCAGCGCCCGCATTACTGCGGATGCCGCACCGATCCGCCTGTCGATCTCACGCTCCATTCTTCCCTCACTCGTGAACAAGACCCCGAGATACTTGAACTCCTCCACTTGGGGCAGGATCTCACTACCAACCCTGAGAGGGCACTTCACCCTTTTCCGGCTGAGGACCATGGTCTCGGATTTGGAGGTGCTGATTCTCATCCCAGCCGCTTCACACTCGGCTGCGAACCGATCCAGAGAGAGCTGAAGATCACGGCCTGATGAAGCAAACAGGACAACATCATCTGCAAAAAGCAGTGACCCAATCCTGAGCCCACCAAACTGGACCCCCTCAACGCCCTGGCTGCGCCTAGAAATTCTGTCCATAAAAGTTATGAACAGAATCGGTGACAAAGGGCAGCCCTGGTGGAGTCCAACTCTCACTGGAAACGGGTTCGACTTACTGCCGGCAATGTGGACCAGGCTCTGGCAACGATCATACAGGGACCGAACAGCCCTTATCAAGGGGGCCGGTACCCCATACTCTCGGAGTACCCCCCACAGGATTCCCCGAGGGACACGGTCGAATGCCTTTTCCAAGTCCACAAAACACATGTAGACTGGTTGGGCAAACTCCCATGCACCCTCCAGGACCCTGCTAAGGGTATAGAGCTGGTCCACTGTTCCACGACCAGGACGAAAACCACACTGTTCCTCCTGAATCCGAGGCTCGACTATCCGACGGACCCTCCTCTCCAGGACCCCTGAATAGACTTTTCCAGGGAGGCTGAGGAGTGTGATCCCTCTGTAGTTGGAACACACCCTCCGATCCCCCTTTTTAAAGAGGGGGACCACCACCCCGGTCTGCTAATCCAGAGGCACTGTCCCTGATGTCCATGCGATGTTGCAGAGGCGTGTCAACCAAGACAGTCCTACAACATCCAGAGCCTTGAGGAACTCCGGGCGTATCTCATCCACCCCCGGGGCCCTGCCACCAAGGAGTTTTTTGACCACCTCGGTGACCTCAGTCCCAGAGATGGGGGAGCCCACCTCTGAGTCCCCAGGCTCTGCTTCCTCATTGGAAGGCATGTTAATGGGATTGAGGAGGTCTTCGAAGTACTTCCCCCACCGACCCACAACGTCCCGAGTCGAGGTCAGAAGCGCACCATCCCCACCATATACAGTGTTGACACTGCACTGCTTCCCCTTCCTGAGATGCCGGATGGTGGACCAGAATCTCCTCGAAGCCGTCCGAAAGTCGTTCTCCATGGCCTCCCCAAACTCCTCCCACGCCCGAGTTTTTGCCTCAGCAAAAATTTCCTGGAATGTTTAAAGACAAAAAGAAACAACACAACACAGTTTTTTTTTATTGATACCAAATTCAGGGCAGCTTGGAAGTGATGATCTCTCAGCCATTGCACTCCACTTACAGCTGCAATTTTACCTCAAATTTGCACACACAATTTATTTTCCAGAGGATTACTATTTTTGTAGGTTTTGCTGGAAGCTCATGGATTATATCCTAATGTGTCTACCAGTGAAGAAGCATGTTTTTTCTGTCAAACATATTCCCAATGAATGTGAAGGATGCTCTACAAATAGTGGAATGTCAAGAGAAGTTCTCAGAATTACTTTGTTCACTGATCATTGAGCAGACTTCAAATTTAAATGTTGCTTTTCAGGAATTTACTACAGAGATAAGAGAGGACCATAATACATTCAAATGTTCTTCATCTTGATGTTACTGCTTACAAGAAGGGCAACAGCAGCCACCCAAAGACACTTTTTAAAGAAAAAAGGCAGGATACAGTATAGAGCTAACCAACTAGCTGACCTGGAGGATCACAATTGAAGTTGCAAGGTATGTATTACCTTGTTGAGGTTGTTGAGGGGAACAGAAGGCTCTGACCCAGTTGGTTTTATCACCTCTAAGATATTATTTTAGTCCACATAACTTCAGGAATATAATATAGAAGTGTGCTTATGTACTTATGTATAATTTGTCAACATCACGCCCTCATACTGTCATTTTCTACCTTTGCGGTTTACAGATTGCTAGAAAATATTTCAGACTTCCAGAAGGTTTCAACCTTTAAAGTAGGAAGCATCAACACTTCATGTCTTTTCTGACTTCTGTCAGATTACACCAACTAAGCAAAAATCTTTACAACCTGCTGTGATGAAGGCCAAAGAAGACAGTTAGTAACCTTTAATCCTTTACCCACCATCTCTGAAGGTGAGGTTGAGGTCCTCCTTCCAAATGAAGATAACTGTTTATAAGCTTTTTCTCCTATTTTAGGAAAAGTTTATGCAGGCTTATTATTTTTATTACTATTGCTAAGTTTGCCTTCTACATATTGGAAAGTAGTATGATAAGTTTGTAGTTGTAAACCATTTTTAAATGTATATTCATATTAAGTACTTGCTGTGCTACCCATCTAATATGGAGTGACATCTTAAGTAATCAATGTTGATTTTTGCAGTGCACCAGGCAATGCATATGTCTCTGTGATATGCTATTTGGTATTGGATTTGTAAACACAGTGTTAATGTTTGTGATGCACCATCTATTGAAATGACAAATGCAATACATTTTATTACTGAAAATGTTTGAGATCAACCATCTTTTGCAATGACAGAGACATAGAAAACAGACGGACACACAGACACTTACCCTATTATTAAGATGGATGATTGATTATGTGTGTTGTGGTTTTGTAAATTGTGTCTTGTAGGTGGGCGCTACAGATTGTGGCTACCTTGCTCATGGATAGTCACAAGCTGGAACAGCAGATGGAGATTTTTGATCACTGGCTTATACAATTTTCTCACTGCTGTACTTTAATTGCCATTGTATTTATTGGTAGTTAGGAAGGTGGAGAAGTTCAGGTCCAATATGGGGTATGGATCTTGTTTCAGACTTGGGTGGGTCATTTTTGGAGTTTCAATATAAATCAATGCTAAATTAGTTGCTGCTATTGCTCATCTGTTTCTATCATTTATCTTTATCCTTTATCCTCTTTTTTGTTTTTTTTCTCTAATCACAATAGTTGATCTCACTATGACCTCCTAGAACATTTATAGTTTGTGTCTCTGGCCATGCTGCCTTGATGTGCTTCATCACATGAGTAGTTATTTTGCTCTTTAACAGGAGACTCATCTTAGGAGCAAGCTGTAATGTGGCTTACTAATAAGTAATAATACATTGCAGTGTGTGCTTGTTTTTCTACCAAATCCTATGGTGTTTTGACTTTATTATGGTGTAATTTACACATTAATATTATTTTTCAGGTGGCGATGAAAAAGCTGGCTTTGTGTATATCTCACTGACCTTTATAGAGGAAATGGCACTCATTACATCTTAAGCCCCTGCAATATTTGGCCCAACTTTCTACTCAAAATTTGGTAAAGATTTGTTACAATTCCCAAATTATGCAATCTGCCAGGACAAGGATGGTATTAACCTCGATTGCTGGCCCTCCCCAATTTAAAATGTATGCCTTCATTCACAAATGTGCTTAGACGGTTTCAGTTTCTTAGTCCCTTGAATCTAATCCATGGTTTCATTTCCTTAATCGCTCCTCAAATGAATACTCATTGTTTCATACAGATAATGTGTTTTGCATTATTGTTTCTTCTAATGCTTTTATGATATTCTATTGCTTTCTTTATGGCCACAAGCAATTGTGTATATTTTAATGTATATTACATTACCTTGTCTTATTTTGGCCAATAAAAACTTAAAAAATAAATAAATTCCATTTCCAATACCGTAGTTGTGTGAGAGGAATATAAGAGACTATTCAATCTCTTTTTCCTCTCATGCTAATCAAACCAAATTAAAAATATTTTTGAACATAAACTGGCAGGTTTGGAACAATTATGCCCTCTAGTGCAAGATACTAAATTTGAATTAGAGATCTCAGTAGTTTAAAAGGAACGTGATGAATTTCAGTTGCATGACCTGAAACAAAAATGTATTCACTCTCTATGTTCTGGAAACTATATTGCATTGTGTCTACTTAGGTCTGGATTATTTGCCATAATTTCTTCCCTTTAAACGATTAAGGGGAATATTTCACAGCATCACAAAGAAATCAACTGTGATCTGTAGTGATAGTAGAGAGCAGGTTGAGGAGACCCTGGAGAGGTGGAGATATGCTCTAGGGAGGAGAGGAATGAACGTCAGTAGGAACAAGACAGAATACATGTGTGTAAATGAGAGGGAGGTCAGTGGAATGGTGAGGATGCAAGGAGTAGAGCTGGCGAAGGTGGATGAGTTTAAATTCTTGAGATCAATAGTACAGAGTAATGGGGATTGTGGAAGAGAGGTGAAAAAGAGAGTGCAGGCAGGGTGGAATGGGTGGAGAAGAGTGGCAGGAGTGAGTTGTGACAGGCAGATATCAGCAAGAGTGAAACAGAAAGTCTATAGGATGGTAGTGAGACCAGCTATGTTACATGGGTCGGAGACGGTGACACTGACCAGAAAGCAGGAGACAGAGCTGGAGGTAGCAGAGCTAAAGATGCTAAGATTTGCATTGGGTGTGACAAGGATGGATAGGATTAGAAATGAGTACATAAGAGGGTCAGCTCAAGTTGGACGGTTGGGAGACTAAGTCAGAGAGGCAAGATTGCATTGGTTTGGATATGTGCAGAAGAGAGATGCTGAGAATATTGGGAGAAGGATGCTGAGGATAGAGGACAAAAAGAGGGAGGCCTAAGAGAAGGTTTATGGATGTGGTGAAAGAGGACATGCAGGCGATGGGTGTAACTGAACAAGATGCAGAGGACAGAAAGATATGGAAGAAGATGATCCGCTGTGGGGACCCCTAACGGGAGCAGCCAAAAGAAGAAGAAGAAGACAAAGAAATCAACTGTGAATTTTGATCCTACTACTCCAAATTATTATTGTCAGAATACACTTTGACCCATAAAGATATTTTTATCTAACTTGACCGCCCCCTTATAACAGAACAATACGTTTCTATACTTAATGCCATAATTTTTCATAAACAGTGACACTTAGCACTGTCTGCCACAAATAACGGCAAAACCTATGGCACTGACAGACTCTCTGGAGCTCTCAGTTCTGCCCTAGCTTCAACAGGGCAGTTATTACTTTACTGTGAAAACATAATAAGAATCCAATGTTATGTCAGAATAACATACACCTATTCCTCATTAATAGTCATCAAATATTTGGCAAACATTTTACCAATTTGACTTAAAAGGGTTATTCAAAAATCAAATTTTTTTAGAACAAATTCAAGTTCCATATGTCTTCAAGACAATTCATACAGATTGCTTCATGTCATTGAGCCTTTGCCAAACTGTGACTCTCCTACTATTCTTTTTTCCTTAGGTGAAGAAAAAGTTTTTGGCCGTCTATATTGGGACAATTTTTGGTCAGCCTTACATCACATGAGTTTTGGAGATGGCTTTTCTAATATGATTGAAACACTTCACTCTTCTACCTCAACAGTTGTACAAATTAACTCAAGTATTTTGCTTTACTTATTGCAAAACAATCTTGTCAGGGTTGTGAACTTATTCCAATCTTACTTACACTACAGTATCTCTCAAGCCCTTTGACTATAGACTATATTTACAGTATAATGAGATTTTTTACGTTATTTCTTTATATGCATATGATATTCTGTTATTCTTGAATGATGAATTTGTTCAACAATTAAGGAATGTACGATTATATGGAGTGCCAATAGTAGTCCTGACAGCATTCCTTTATGCATTCAATTTAGACATTTAAGCATAGATATTCATGCATCAGTGAATAACATTTCTTCTTTGAGGCATCTCTGTATTTTCAGTGACATAAAAACTTTTCACTTTTCTGTCTCTTCCTATTATTATATGCTGCTTGAAATTGTTGCTTTTACATGTATAATCCTACCTCTATCTGGCTACTATCTTTTCACATAATGGCCCTGCCTTGGGCCTCCTTTAATTAATATGTAAATCCACTTATAAACCTGTTCCTTGAATTTCTGTTTGGACTAAAAACTTTTCTCATTATAAAAGAAACGTTTGGTAGGATACTGTGTTCCGGATTACATGCTTGTCTTCCATCAGTTCTTACAGCTACAGATCAGTCAGTCAGTCAGTCATTCTCCAACCCCCTAATATCCTAATACTGGGTCACGGGGGTCTGCTGGAGCCAATCCCAGCCAGCACAGGTCGCAAGGCAGGAACTAACCCCGGGCAGGGCGCCAGCCCACCGCAGGCTGCAGATCATCCACAGAACATTTCTTACTCCAAGAAGGTTTCTCAAAACTGGCATTATATCTGATTCTTGGTGTCATTCCTGGTGTTCCTGGTGCTCTGGGGGCGTCCTAGCACTTTTGCCTTTCAGTCTGTAGTCATTGTTTTGCTTTCCAGTGTATTAGACTATAAAATTCCCCTATTCCTTTTAATTATTATCAAAAGATTGTTTTCTTATTGGTTTCTGTAGCTGTTAATCTTTTTGCTTGTAAATGGGAATCCCCAGAGTTGATGACTGTTCAAAAATGTAGTTTACCTTTTTTATATCTTCTTCTTTCGGCTGCTCCCATTAGGGGTTGCTACAGCGGATCATCTTCTTCCATATCTTTCTGTCCTCTGCATCTTGTTCTGTTACACACATCACCCGAATCTCTCACCATATCCATAAACCTCCTCTTAGGCCTTCCTCTTTTCCTTTTTCCTGACAGCTCTGTCATCCTTCTCCCAATATATACTCAGCATCTCTCCTCCAAACCAACGCAATCTCGCCTCTCAGACTTTGTCTCCCAATCGTCCAACTTGAGCTAATCCTCTAATATGCTCGTTTCTAATCCTGTCCATCCTCATCACACACAATGCAAATCTTAGCATCTTTAACTCTGCTACATCCAGCTCTGTCTCCTGCTTTCTGGTCAGTGCCACCGTCTCCAACCTATTCTGGCGGACGGCCGGGGGTTATGCCCAGCCGGGATGCCTGGAAAGACCAGGAGAGGGACTATACCTCCCCTGGACCATGAGAGGGCAGCCGCCCTGGTCTGTATAGGGGCCACGGGAACCGAGCATGGAAGCTCAACCTTATTGTGGCCTGTGGCCACCACAAGGGGGCGCCTGGAAGATTGTGGATCCCAGGATGTCAGCACTTCCGCCACACCCAGAAATACTGTCGGAAGGAATCCTCAGGGACACCTGGAGTGATTCCAGGTGCTCATGCGGCACTTCCGCCACACCAGGAAGTACCGTCGAAAAATCATCACAAAGCACCTAGAGCACATCCGGGTGATTATAAAAGGGGCTGCCTCTTTCCAGTCAGAGAGCTGGAGTCGGGAGGAAGAAGACAAAGCTTGGGAGGAGAGGAGTAAAAGCGGCAAGAGAAGTCCAAACAGGAGAAATGGACTGATTAAGGGTGTTTGGTGCACTGTCACTGTGTGGTGTGCTGGAACTGTAAATAAAACTGTGTGTGTTTTCGGGACATTCTGTGTCTGCCTGTTTGTGTCCTGGCTGAACTACCATACTATATAATATAGCTGGTCTCACTACCATCCTGTAGATCTTCCCTTTCACTCTTGCTGATACCCGTCTGTCACAAATTACTCCTGACACTCTTCTCCACCCATTCCACCCTGCCTGCACTCTCTTTTTCACCTCTCTTCCACAATCTCCATTACTCTGTACTGTTGATCTCAAGTATTTAAACTCAGCCACCTTCGCCAGCTCTACTCCCTACAGCCTCATCATTCCACTGACCTCCCTCTCATTTACAAACATGTATTCTGTCTTGTTCCTACTGACCTTCATTCTTCTCCTCTGTAGAGCATATCTCTACCTCTCCAGGGTCTCCTCAATCTGCTCCCTACTATCGCTACAGATCACAATGTCATCAGCAAACATCATAGTCCACGGGGACTCCTGTCTAATCTTGTCTGTCAACCTGTTCATCACCATTGCAAATAAGAAAGGGCTCAGAGACGATCCTTGATGTAATCCCACCTCCACCTTGAATGCATCCGTCACTCCTACTTCAGACCTTACCACTGTCACACTTCCCTTGTACATATCCTGTACAACTCTTATGTACTTCTCTGCTACTCCCAACTTCTCCATACGATACCACAGCACCTCTTGAGGCACCCTGTCATATGCTTTCTCCAGGTCCACAAAGACGCAATGCAACTCCTTCTTGCCTTCTCTAAACTTCTCCATTAACATCATCAGAGCAAACATTGCATCTGTGGTGCTCTTTCTTGGCATGAAACCATACTGCTGCCCACTAATCATCACCTCACTTCTTAACCTAGCTTCCACTACTCTTTCCCATAACTTCACGCTGTGGCTCATCAATTTTACCCCCCTGTACTTACTACAGTCCTGCATATCCCCCTTATTCTTAAATATCAGCACCAGTACACTTCTTCTCCACTCCTCATCATTCTCTCACTTTCCAAGATTCCATTAAACAATCTGGTTAAAAACTCCACTGCCATCTCTCCCAAACACCTCCATGCTTCCATAGGTATGTCATCTGGACCAACGGCCTTTCCATTTTTCATCCTTTTCATAGCTGTCCTTATTTCCTTCTTGCTAATCTTTTGCACTTCCTGATTCACTATCTCCTCATCATCCAACCTCTTCTTTCTCTCGTTCTCTTCATTCATCAGCATCTCAAAGTACTCTTTCCATCTGCTCAACACACACTCCTCGCTTGTGAGTATGTTTCCATCTTTATCCTTTGTCACCCTAACCTGCTGCACATCTTTCCCAGCTTGGTCCCTCTGTGTAGCCAATTGGTACAGGTCCTTTTCTACCTCCTTAGTGTCCAACCTCTCATACAACTCATCATATGCCTTTTCTTTAGTCTTCACCACCTTTCTCTTCACCTTGAGCCTTATCTCCTTGTACTCTTGTCTACTTTCTGCATCTCTCTGACTATCCCACTTCTTCTTTGCCATCCTCTTTCTCTCTATACTCTCCTGTACTTCCCCATTCCACTGCAAGGTTTCCTTTTCCTCCTTCCTCTGTCCAGATGTCATGCCAAGCACCCTTACTACATCTTCTGTAGTTTCCCAGCTGTCTGGTATCTCTTCACTACCATGCAGTGCCTGTATCACCTTCTCCCTAAACTCAACCTTGCAGTCTTCCTTTTTCAAATTCCACCATTTGATCCTTTGCTCTGCCCTCACTTTTTTCCTCTTCTTGATTTCCAACGTCATCCTACAGACCACCATCCTATGCTGCTTAAGTACACTTTCCCCTGCCACCACTTTGCAGTCTTCAATCTCCTTCAGAGTGACTCTTCTGCATAGGATGTAATCTACCTGTGTGCATCTTCCTCCACTATTGTAAGTAAACCTATGTTCCTCCCTCTTCTTAAAACACATATTCAACACAGCCATGTCCATCCTTTTGGTGAAATCCACTATCATCTGACCTTCTTCATTCCTCTCCTTGACACCATCCCTACCCATCACCTCCTCGTCTCCTCTGTTCCCTTCACCAACATGTCCATTGAATTGCGCTACAATCACCACTTTCTGTCCCTTGGGTACACTGTTCATCACTTCATCCAACTCACTCCAAAAATCTTCTTTCTCATCCATGGCACACCCAACTTGCAGGGCATATGCACTAACAACATTCATCATCACACCTCCAATTTCCAGCTTCATAATCATTACTCTGTCTGACACTCATTTCACCTACAAAACACTCGTGACATACTGTTCCTTCAGAATAACTCCTACCCCATTTCTCCTCCCATCCACACCATGATAGAACAATTTGAATCCACCTCCGATCCACCTGGCCTTACTCCCATTCCATTTAGTCTCTTGCATGCAAAATATATCAACCTTCCTTCTCTCCATCATATCTGCTAAGTCTATCCCCTTACCAGTCATACTGCCAACATTCAAAGTTTCTACCCTCATTTCCACTCTCTTTACTTTCCTCCTATCCTCCTGCCTCCAGACACATCTCCCCCCTCTTGTTCTCCTTCTTCTTTGGCCAACAGTAGCCCAATTTCCACCAGAACCCTGTTGGCTAACAGTACTGGTGGCAGTCGTTGTTAACCCGGGGCTCGACTGATCCGGTATGGAAATTTGTATTGTTGTCCACATATTGATTTGGCAAAATTTTACAACGGATGCTCTTCCTGACGTAACCCTCCCTATTTTTCCGGGCACAAAGAAACACACTGGTTTGTGCATTCCCAATTGCTGGGTTTCCTTTTTTATATCTATGTATTTCTAATTTTACTGTAATTATTATTATTATTATCGTCCTTTTTTCATTTTCTTAGCATCTCCCTCTCTCTATTTTTCAGTTCTTACTTCAATTTTGAAATTAGGGTTAGTAACCCTAATTTGAGTGGAGTAGTTAGTGGAAACTTAACGTATGATATTTTTTGTTATTGCTTTCGTTGTATTTGTGTTTTGGATGTCATGTTTACATAATTACTAGATGGCTGGGGATTTCATTTCAGTTATTATACTTTGATATTTGATTTTTTTGACTATTTATTTAACTATTTTTGACTATTTATTTTAACTATTTATTAACTGATCAAAAAAATTGAGTAAAAATTGAATCCCTAGTAAAATCCTGAATACGTTTAATATGTGCTGGAAATTTTTGTGGACATTAAGTGAATTTTAAGATTTGGATAAACATTATATTACTGCATATATACAAATGTAAAATGACAAGAAATACTGTATACCGAGGCTGCAATTGTGGGAAGAGTTTGACTTAAAGGTTTGCACATGGGATGAAGAAAGGTCAAAGCTTTGAGAAATAGGGCAACTATGGATGAAACACCCAGGTTGATTTAGTGATACAGTATGTGGTCAGCCACCCTAACTAGTAGACAGTTTCTTCTATCCATGAATGCAAGTCTAGAGGTGCAACAAGGTATTGTGAACTTTCAATTTTGTTGATACTTGGAATTCTCCTATTTTTGTATAATTCTTATGCATGTTATTTTGATACCTTTGGTCTCTTTGCTATTATTATGACTGCCATTTTTGTTGTTTTTGGACAGCACTATTTGTTTCTTCCATCGTTAGATCAAGGGTCTGTTCCAGAAAGCAGGATTAGTGTAAAAGTTTGATAAGTAAGTCAGGATTCATGGAAATTGGTCTAATTCTATTCCAGAAATCCTGGATTTACCCAAACCTGCCTGATTTGTGAGGCTAAAGATGTGGATAACTCGCTAACCCTGCTTTTTGGAATGAGATCATGATTTTCCTATTCCAGAAGGAATGATTTGTTGAAATTCAGCTCAGTTGCTGTGGCAACCAATGTTATGAAACTAACCTGCAAATAGCTTTGAGGTCACAATCATTAAAGAGCAGAGCATCCAATCATAAGATCAAAGTCCATAAATATCCTGTCAGAAATGTTGATCCCAGCTTCTCTTCCTGAACAAAAAATGGACATAGAAGCACAACCCCTTCACCAAATTCTGCCCAGAAAAATGTAATCAGAAAACAACCAGAAATTCTGGTATGACCATTGAATAATCTGTATGTTTGTTACTGTTTTACATCTGAGACTTACTGGCCTTTTTATATAGGGCAGTTTTCCTCACAACATTGGAGATTCCACACATCTGCAAAGAGATCACACAAATATGCCTAACTTTGAAGCAGTGTGTGCTCATACACCTGCATTGGATGTATTCCCAAGACAGAAAAAAATAACCACCATCAAAAAGGAATTCCATAAAGTCAAAGATAGGGCAATTCAATCAAAACAACTGCAACATTTCTGAGCTATAATAACTGATAATAGACTAGCTGGTGGAACTAGTTATCCATTCAGTGGAGTTCTTTGCCTTTTAAAGAAATGCCTCTAAAGACTCTCCTTTTCAGCAAATACCTATACCCAATATGTTTTTAAAGCAGTTTCGATTTGAGGTTCTGTAGTGCAATAAAGCAACAATATTACTTCTGAATTGTATTGTAGTTCATTTCACTGATAGCATTTACAAATGAAACACAAGTATGCATATCATATCTTCAGCACAATTGTCAATATATCCTCCTATCCATTTTTAAAATAATATGAGTAGCCACGCACATAATTAGCGTACAAATGTTAAAGCCAAATATCCAGGGTCTCATGTTTGAACAGGGTAAGTTACCATTCAAACCTGGGCACTGTTAGTCCATCCATCCATCCATTTTCCAACCCGCTGAATCTGAGCACAGGGTCATGAGGGTCTGCTGGAGCCAATCCCAGCCAACACAGGGCACAGGCAGGAACCAATCCCAGGCAGGGTGCCAACCCACCGCAGGACACACACAAACACCAAGGCCAATTTAGAATTGCCAATCCACCTAACCTGCATGTCTTTGGACTGTGGAAGGAAACCGGAGCGCCCAGAGGAAACCCACGCAGACTCCACGCAGGGAGGACCCGGGAAGCGAACCCGTGTCTCCTAACTGAGAGGCAGCAGCGCTACCACTGCGCCACCCCCACTGTTAGTCTTTTGTTGCAAATTTTTTACATGATAGTAATTAACCTTTGATTTATTTTTGCATGTCATTACCAGACAATACAGGATTCAGTGCATCTAAAATAATGTTTGACAACTATTTTAGTAAGGACTAGAACAAATCTGCATATGTTGAACACTTAATGCCATTGATCTTAGACTTTTTTGGAATTGTTGATATTACAAAACCAGAACACAATACTTACCTAAGAGCAAATAACGTTTCAAGTAGATTAATACTTGTATCATCAGGGGTACATTTTGTACAATGTAATAATTTGCCACACAAAGTTTGCATGGATTTTATTGATAACTCTTTTACACATTCACTCTATCAGTGATATTCCTGTAAACCGTCTCATTTTCCTAGACAGCTTCTGCTGTATTTCTTCTCCTTTGGAGGATATGCTGATATCTTCATGCACTGCTACCAGCAGTGCTCTGTTGAAGGTTGTTCCATCCATTTCACAAACATGTAGTCTGTGGTTGATCGGATGTACAATGATCAACTTCTAGGGGCTTGTAAATTTTGCTGTGAATTCACATTAATCTATTTATTATGTGAGAAAGACTTAACTCGTCACACCTGACTATCATGGAATCACTGCTCAGAGAGGTTATGTTTTGGTTAGCTAATTGCCCTTTGCCATGTTAGCCATACACTTTAAAACAAAACCTGCTTATTTTGAATGTTGGTGTACATATATTCATTTTCAAGTGCAATACTCAGATAACAAATTTGTTGATAAAGGCATAATATCTATCATGTGACAAGGAGTTCTAGTAGGGATAGATCATTAAAAATCACTAAAAAGAAGAAACAGGTGAAAGATGTGCTTCCATCTTTATTTTTAAAAGTGAATGTACACAAAAATTCTCCTTACCCATGTTTTTTTTTTTTCCATAGGAACCATTTAAAGTGCAAAATGTGTATTGTAATATACTGTATTAAGCCTTGCAATGCTCATAAATCACAAAAAACATAGTTTGTCTATGTCCCTTAATGTTTATTGAATGAATATGCATCAATAGCTTCAAATACAGTAGGTTTATTTACATTTTATGTATTGAATGGAAACAAGATGGTACACATAAAGAAGGGTCAGGGGACCACCTCGGTAAACCCTGTTTAATGGACGTTGTTAAAAAAAAGCAGAGCAAAATAACAGAAAAATTGGAACATCAGTCCAAGACTGACAGCCTATTATGGGCTATTATGGGCTTGATCTTTCATTGAAGCAATTCATTGTCTCCAAAGGAAGTCTTCTCTTGTTGGGAGCAGAGTCTATAATTAATGCCTATTTCTGGCTATTAGTGCTTTTAAATAGACACTAGACCATAAGGGATCAGGTTTCTGGTGGTTGGATGGAAGTAATAGTTCTTAGCTTTCTTCTCTTCTACTCAATGGGAACAAAGGCAGATGTGGTTACTGTCAGTGTTACATGGAAAGACTTCCTCATCATATTTACCTGATTTACATGTGAGAGCGACTCAGACTCTGGGCATGGAGCTACATCTATACAACTCACAGACTCACAGAGACGCTTTTAACAGTTTTCTCATGTAGAAAGTCATACCTTCTGCCCAATCTGAAATAGAATAGATCTCATTTTCCTGTCAGTGAATTTTTTGGCAAAAGTTACAGCTATTTATAGTGAATCTTTCAATTTGTCCTTTAAATGTGTTAAGAATTCAGATAAATTAAGAGTTTACTGATTTATACAATGTTTCATATCCATATAAATATTCAAATGGAAATGTTTTTGTTGCAGAAGTAGCTAAATGTTTTCTTAAGTTATCTGCATTTAATATCAGATTGATAGGTAATAGGAAAGCATGTTAAAAACTAGTCAAGGTTCGGGTTTTCTTTTTTCCACTGACCATTACTTTCCAGATGATATCTAGAACAAAGATGTAACTGTATATCAATACCATTGAAAAAACTGTCAAACCTTTAAAATAAATTGTGACCTACTATCAGAAATTATACTTTTTAGAAAACCATGAAATCTAAACATTTCTTAATCAGTTCTTTAGCTGTAAATAATTTCTTTAAAGGAATTAGGTGAATGCTGCTTCAAAAATGATCAGCAGTTTCTAGGATTGTGGTATACCCTTGAGATGGGTTAATCATTACAAAAATCAAATGTGAATACTTCTAAAGGTCAGTGAGGCAAAGTAATAAAATATAAAACTCCAAAAGAACTCAGTAAGAGATTTTTAGTTCTGCCATAAATTTCACAGTAGAATAATCTTTTATTTCTTTATTTCATGGTATGCCACCAAAACATTGTCTAATTAATTAGATTGCTCTTTTAACTCCTGTGTATGCTACTTTAAAAAGAATTACTTTATCAAAGAACACTTTCTCTAAGAGGTTCTTGCATAAAGTGCCAGTAGATGATTTTACTGATTAGCATTATGTTTAAGACTTCCAGTGCCCACCAAAATCTCCACAAAGATAACAGCTAAAAAATTATCTTGAGGTAAAATTGTCTCAGGCTCAGTAATTGGTTATTTTTCTTCAAATACCTTGGATAAGAATTAATCTATAGATTTTCACCTCCTGCTCTATAAGAAATCACAAAGTTACAGTTGCTAAAAAAGTGACCATCTTGTCTGTCTAGTATTAAATCTCTTGAATGTTTTAAAACAGGTAAACTTTCTGAAGGTCAGTAAATATAAGAAATGGATGCTTACCTCCCTCTATCCAGTGCTTTCACTCCTTGAGAGTCAATTTAATTGCCAGTAGTTCACGATTACCATCACAGTAACTCTGTTATGTAGAAGATAATTTCTTTTAGTGTAAAAGGCACAGAAATGTAATTGCCTCATGTCAGAAAATTATTGTAGTAACCAGTACTCCAGATGCATTAACTTTTAACTCAAATGGTAAATTGGTATCTGAAGGATGAAGAATGGGAGCTGCAATTTCCCCGTGACCCTGTGTTCGGAATCAGCGGGTTGGAAAATGGATGGATGGATGGATGATTGATGAAATTCACATTTTTTCAGTTGTATGACTAACTAAAGTTTATATAATCTTGATAATACCACACTAACATGTTGAACACATACAGTACTTAATGTCAAAATCTTTGAATATAATCAATATATCATTAATATATAGTAAGACAAATGTCCAGAATGTTTTTCCTAGTCCAAATGGAATGACAAGATGTTCATTATGTTCCATTGATGTGTTAAATGCTATTTTCCACTCACCCTGTGGTCATGTAAAATGAACATAAAATGGAGGAGATAATTCAAAAACATAATACAAAATGGTGTGAAGGTAATTTGACCACTATGCCCAAAAAATAAATAAACGTGTATATATATATATATATATATATATATATATATATATATATATATATATAATATATACATATGTATTAATTAAAGGAACACTTTTTAATCAGAGTATAGCATCAAGTCAATGAAACTTCTGATATATTGATCTGGTCAGTTAAGTAGCAGAGGGGGTTGTTAATCAGTTTCAGCTGCTTTGGTGTTAATGAAATTAACAACAGGTGTACTAGAGGGGCAACAATGCGACAACCCCCAAAACAAGAATGGTTTAACAGGTGGAGGCCACTGACATTATTTCCTCCTCATCTTTTCTCACTGTTTTTTCACTAGTTTTGCATTTAGTTATAGTCAGTGTCACTACTTGTAGCATGAGGCGATACCTGGACCCTACAAAGGTTGCACAGGTAGTCCAAGTTCTCCAGGATGGCACATCAATACGTGCCATTGCCAGAAGGTTTACTGTGTCTCCTAGCACTGACTCAAGGGCATGGAGGAGATTCCAGGAGACAGGCAGTTACTCTAGGAGAGCTGGATAGGGCCATTGAAGGTTCTTAACCCATCAACACGACCAGCATCTGCTCCTTTGTGCAAGGAGGAAAAGGATGAGCACTGCCAGAGCCCTACAAAATAACCTCCAGCAGGCCACTGGTGTGAATGTCTCTGGCCAAACAATCAGAAACAGACTTCATAAGGGTGGCCTGAGGGCCCGACGTTCTCTATTGGGTCCTGTGCTCACTGCCTGGCACCATGGAGCTCGATTGACATTTGCCATAGAATACTGGAATTGGCAGGTCCACCACTGGCACCATGTACTTTTCACAGATGAGAGCAGGTTCACCCTGAGCACATGTGACAGACATAAAAGGGTCTGGAGAGGCCATGGAGAATGTTATACTGCCTGCAACATTGTTCATGAGGTTTGGTGGTGGGTCAGTGATGGTTTGGGGAGGCATATCCATGGAGGGACACATAGACCTCTACAGGTTAGACAACGGCACCTTGAGTGCCATTAGGTATCGGGATGAAATCCTTGGACCCATTGTCAGACATTATGCTGGTGCAGTGGGTTCTGGGTTCCTTCTGGTGCACGACAATGCCTGGTCTCATGTGGCAAGAGTATGCAGGCAGTTCTTAGAGGATGAAGGAATTGATACCATTGACTGGCCCCCACGCTTTCCTGACCTAAATCCAACAGAACACCTCTAGGACATTATGTTTCAGTCCATCCAATGCCACCAGGTTGCACCTCAGAGTGTCCAAGAGGTCAGTGATGTCCTGGTCCAGATATGGGAGGAGATCCCCCAGGACACCATCCATTGTCTCATTAGGAGCATGACCTGATGTTGTCAGGCATGCATACAAGCTTGTGGGAGCCATACAAACTGCTGAGTCTGATTTGGAGTTGCTACAGTGAAATTTCGGCAAAATAGACTAGCCTGCCGTATCATTTTTTCACTTTTCGGGGTGTCTTTGAATTCAGCCCTCTGTAGGTTGATAGTTTTCATTTTCATCAAACAATGTGGCATCCTTTCGTTCCTAACACATTACCCAGTCTATATCAGTATAGATATCATGTATGATTTTTTTCCCCATTGAGATCTGATGTGTTTTCAAAGTGTTCCTTTAATTTTTTGAGTAGTTTTATATATAATATCTATTTAGTTATATTTGTGCTCCAAAATTATTGCACCAGTTTTACTTTTGACACATTGGGCAATCTAATGAATGCACACAGAGCCTGTGCCTTGGGAAGAGGGCTGTTATGCTTTTTGGCATTTTTTAACAGGCAGTTCAAAATTTTTATGTACAGGATAATATCTGTTTAAATTTGTTATTTTTTTTGTCATTTTTATAATGTTATTGTGCCACCATTTTGTTCATTGTTTTTGATCACAGGTGTCACCATTTTGTGTTTTTTTAATGGCCACAGTTATATCTTAATTAACAACAGTGTTTATGATGCTGTTACTAACATTCAAGTTTCTAGATTCTTTGCTAACTTAATGCAGCGTGCTTGTTTATTTCAGATCAATTTAGGGCAGGGGTCCTCAGTCACGGTTCTGCAGGGCTGCAGTGGCTGCAGGTTTTTATTCCAACTAGTTTCCTAATTAGAAAGCAGTCCATGCTGATAATGAAACTTGGTATTGAACTGCTTGGCTTGTTAAAGCTTGTATTCATCCAAGAGCAATTTTAATTGCACTGTACAGTTTCCTTCAGTGAGAACACTATCGAAGTGTTTTGTGGACCAGAATAGATTTAAACTTAATGGTCCTTCCAATTCCCCTCTCATTCATTTCTAAACATTTTTATCACCGATACTTCATGGTAAGCACGTGAGCGGGAGAACTGCTGGTTTATTGGTTATCTGCATCTCATTATTAACTAATGTCTGATTAAGAAAACAGGCAACAATTAAAACTTAAATGCAGCTGCTAAAATCTAAAATAGGCAAATAAGGGTTCTGAATGGTAACAGGTAAGAGAACTAAAATTAAGCCCAGAAAACGCATTGCTTTAGAAGTAAATAAAAGGGTTCTAATTAAGAAACTGGTTAAGGTGAAAACTTGCAGCCATAGCAGACCTCCAGGGCCCTCATAATGTCATGCATAGAATTCACACTAAAACATGGCATACAGACAAAACGGAAATTTTCGTATGCACAAAAAAATCCAGATGCATAAATCTGTGCATTCGCCAACTTCCACGTTCTTCCACTACATAAATCCTGGTCAGCGTGAAAAGTAATGCATATGTGCACACCAGCTGCCACACCCCAACTCCTCCCAGAATTACGCCTCTTTGAATATGCAAATCAATATAAATAGCCCTTAAGCTCAGTGTTCTGTGAAAGGCAATAGCAAAAGCACGGGGAGAATATAGAAGAATTTCAGCGAATACCAAGTGGTGGCAAGGAAAAACGTACTATTTGTTGGTTTAAACAGTGGTATAAACAACAAAAGGAAGTTGATCGAATGACAGAGTGTCGGAGAAACTCGAAAGCTCAAGTTCACAAAGTCGCACAGTGCCTGAAATAAAAAAAGTTGTCAGATATCAAAGTCGCCTTGAAAAGGCGAGTTGTATCCCATTGTCTGAGAGTCATATGGAAGCTTATTAGGGTACAGAGAAAAGAAAAAAAATAGGGACACAGTGGGAAAAAAGCTCGAAATGTCAACTTTAATCTCGAAATTTCCACTTTAAACACGTAGTTTATTTTGTCATTAAAGTAGAACATCATAAACTTCATCTTACAATCGTTTAATTTACTACTTTCTCAAATCCCATCGTAACTAAAGTAGCATGTTAAATGCTTTGTTTTGTATGTGTTCTTCTTTGTGCTCTATGTGTGTGAATCACTACGTACTTCTTAAACGGGCATTCTCTTCCTCCAACAGGACACAGATTCCGTTACATTCGTGATATTACAGTTCTCTGAATAATTTAAATACTGAGATGTACTGTATACTTGATATAATTTCAGTATTCATATCATATCAATTGACGCATGTATTAAACATGGGAACATGGTGGCGTAGTGATAGTGATGAACTGGCGCCCCATCCAGAGATTGTTCCTGCCTCATGTAAGATGCTTGCTGTGTCGTGCGCGACCTTTGATGAAATAATTTATTAATAATAATAATAATAATAATGCATTTTATTTATAGGGGCACTTACATTAGCAGTAAATATCAATGTGCAACATAAAAATATTAAACAAAGGCAAGGCCAGATAAAAACACAGATGAAACAACAATAATTATAGCATATATTATTGCAGCAGTACTGTCTCTTTCAAACGTACCAACCCCCAATTGCTGCCCTTCCTTTTCTTTCTCCAAGTACTCAATCGTCACACAATCAGCTCAGTAACAGACGTTAAGCCATCTATAAGCGTAGAACTCCGATTCTTCAAAACTTTTAAGGAACATTGAAATATCTTCGTAGTACATGTTTAATTATTCTATCCATATCCATCCATTCTGTCACGCCAACCCCAGCAAGAATACAGCGCGAGGCAGGAACAATGGGGTGCCAGCTCCTTGCTAGCACTGTGACACCGTGTCCTCACATGTTTAATTATTAACAATATAGATTATTTAAATGAAGTTAAAGTTTTAACTGTGTAATATAATAAACATATTTTGCTGCATTTCATCTTAAAATGATATTGTCATCATATGTAAATACAGTGGCTCAGGTTGTGCAATATTATAACTGTATCACAAGTTTACAGTGAGGTAATTGTACTTATAAGTACAAACAGTTCTACAAGGAGCACTTGATGGACTGATTGATTGCGTTTATAGTTCTTGGGATGAAACTGTTTCTGAACCGCGAGGTCAGTACAGGAAAGACTCTTTGCCGTATGGGAGCAGTTCAATAGACAGCATGGCTGAGGCAGTGTGTGCTTGATGCTGTATATCAGACCATTTTCTTCTACTCTCTAATATAGAAATAATGATAGAAAACACTCATGAGAAGCATATTGTTAAAAAACGCTTCTTTGACTCATCAGCAACTTTAAAACTTACTAACATTCTAACCAATCAGTCCGTTTATAGTGCCAACTATAATAGCGAGGAGAATGTAAATAGTAAGGTGGAAAGATTTAATACTAAAGTGAGGGCTGCTGTTGACATAGTTGCACCTGAAAAGACAGTTAAAAAATCTTCTAGCATTGTTATACCTTGGAAGACCCAAAGAGTGTCTGATTTAAAGAGAACATGCAGTAGAGCTGAGCGTAAATGGAGGAAGACTAAACTAACTATTGACTATGAGATATTAAAAGTTAAAATAACAGAATACAATAACACAGTCTGTCTTGAGAGGCGCTGCTATTTCTCTAAGATTATAAATAACAATGCTAGTAATCCCAGAGTCTTATTTTCGACAATTGATCATCTGTTAAACCCAGGTAACTCAAAGGAATGCCTCCTAAGTACTTCCAGTAAAACCTGTGAGGCTATCGCTGTATTTTTCAATCAAAAAATTAATGATATTAGAAATAACATAGTATATCTCCCAACACTAAGGATCCTCCGAAACCCCAGTACTCCATAATAAATAAATTAGAGTCTTTCACTAGGATAGATTTACCTGATTTACATAAAATAATTTCTCAAATGAAACCATCCACCTGTGCCCTTGACCCAATACCAACAAATTTTTTCAAAGAAGTATCGGGCGTGCTTAGTGATAATGTTCTTGACATAGTAAATTCGTCATTAGATACGGGGGTCTTCCCAGACTGTCTTAAGACTGCGGTAGTTAAACCCCTACTTAAGAAAAATAATCTCGACCCCTCTGCTCTTGAAAATTATAGACCCATCTCTAACCTGCCTTTCTTAAGTAAAATTCTAGAGAAGGCAGTCATTATGCAGTTAAATGAGCACCTCAATAAACATGCTATTCTTGATAAATTTCAGTCAGGTTTTAGAACAAATCACAGCACAGAAACTGCACTCGTTAAAGTAGTAAATGACTTGCAGATAAATGCAGACAGAGGCCATTTATCTGTTCTCATCCTCTTAGATCTGAGTGCCGCATTTGACACCATTGATCATAATATTCTTAAGAATCGCCTTAGTCAATGGGTGGGCCTCTCTGGCAGTGTCTTAAATTGGTTTGAATCCTACCTGGCAGGGAGAAAATTCTTTGTTAGTTGTGGTAATTATAACTCAAAGACACATGATATTCTATATGGTGTTCCACAAGGCTCTATCCTGGGTCCGCTGCTCTTCTCAATCTACATGCTTCTATTAGGTCAGATTATCTCGGGACATAACGTGAGCTACCACAGCTATGCTGATGACACACAGCTGTATGTATCAATAGCACCTGATGACCCTAAATCTCTTGATTCGCTAACACAATGTCTAACCTGTATCTCAGAATGGATGAATAGTAACTTTCTCAAATTAAATAAAGAAAAAAACGAAATCTTAGTGATTGGCAATAATGGATACAATGAGGCTATTAGAAATAAACTGGATGCATTAGGATTAAAAGTCAAATCGGAGGTAAAAAACTTAGGGGTAACCGTTGATTGTAATCTGAATTTTAAATCGCATATTAATAAAATCACTAGGACAGCATTTTTTCACCTAAGGAACATAGCAAAAGTTAGACCTCTTATATCATCGAAAGATGCAGCGAAATTAGTTCATGCGTTTGTCTTTAGTCGGCTAGATTACTGTAATGCACTCCTCTCAGGACTACCCAAAAAAGACATCAATCGTTTGCAGTTAGTGCAGAATGCAGCTGCTAGAATCCTTACCAGGAAAAGAAAATCCGAACACATTTCTCCAGTTTTGATGTCACTACACTGGTTACCTGTGTCATTCAGAATTGACTTTAAAATTCTGCTTATGGTTTATAAAGCCTTAAATAATCTCGCCCCGTCTTATATATCGGAATGTCTGACACCTTATATTCCAAATCGCAACCTCAGATCCTCAACTGAGTGTCTCCTTAGAATTCCAAGAGCAAAACTTAAAAGAAGTAGTGAGGCGGCCTTCTGCTGTTATGCACCTAAAATCTGGAATAGCCTGCCAGTAGGAATTCGCCAGGCTAATACAGTGGAGCACTTTAAAAAACTACTGAAAACACATTACTTTAACATGGCCTTCTCATAACTTCACTGTAATTTAATCCTGACACTCTGTATATCCAATTCATTATAATAACTATTCATTCAAAATTTGTACTAACCCCTACTCTCTCTTCTGTTTCCTTTTCCGGTGTCCTATTGGTGGTGGCTTGTGCCACCACCATCTACCCAAAGCACCATGATGTTCCAACAATGATGGATGGATTAAAAGCCAGAAGTCTGTATAACCATCAGCATCAAGTGACTCCGTGAGAACCCTAACTACAAAGAGGACTATTTCATTTATGTTAGGTAGAATGCCCAAAGGGGACTGGGCGGTCTCGTGGCCTGGAACCCCTACAGATTTTATTTTTTTCTCCAGCCTTCTGGAGTTTTTTTTTGTTTTTTCTGTCCACCCTGGCCATCGGACCTTACTCCTTTTTATGTTAACTAAGGTTGTCTTATTTTAATTTCTTATTTGTCTTTTATTTTTCTTTTCTTCATTATGTAAAGCACTTTGAGCTACTTTTTGTATGAAAATGTGCTATATAAATAAATGTTGTTGTTGTTGTTGTATACCGATAATTCTCTTTCTGATCAGCTGCTATAGAACTGTGATTCCACACTCAGATATAGTGATATAAATACTCCGAGTGGTGCAGTGAGAGTAACACGGAAAAAGATGATCTGCTGTGGCAACCCCTAGTGGGAGCAGCTGAAAGAAGAGGAAGAAGAAGGTGCAGTGAGAGTAACAACGCTCAACGCTAAAGCAGCTATGGTATTTGAAATAGTTTGGCCATTCCGTGGACCATTATATTGTTATAGATTAATTACAATCAGATGCCTTAAACTAATAAACAATATGGGTTAATTTCAGTGTATATGATAAAGCTGCGTCAGGGATGTAGATCTAAAAAAGAAAGGGAAACCAAACTGGAACAAAAGCACTGCTTTGACGCTGGGTGCCGCCAGTTTACAAAACTGAGCGGAGAACTTGCATACGCCAGGGTTTGAGCTAGCATGAAAATGTGCACAGCTTTACGCCAAGTTTAGGTTTTATACATCGCGATTTGAGTGTGGAAATGGGAGTAGGCAACATTTTTGTGAGTACGCACCATTTATACATGAGGCCCCAGGACTGTAATTGAGGATCTCTGATCTACAAAGTAACTAAAATTTGTATTTGATAAATGAAAACACTAATAAGGCATAGAGTTAAACACCAACTATCATTATCAGCAAGGACTGAGTTCTAATTAGGACCCTGGATGGAATGAAAACCCATAGCCACTGCGGCCTTCCAGGACCGTGATTGAGGACCACTGATGTAGGGAGTTAGTATCTTGTATATTTCCTTGATTTGTCTAATTTTGATTGTTCAGTCTTTGTGGCTTTTGACCCTGCCTGTTCAAAACTTTGTTATGCTCCCTTCCTCTGGTGTAATTTGTATTATTGTTCTTGGCTAGAAGAATATCAACAATTCAGGGTGTACACAGTATGCCTTGCTCCTTCTGACCACAAGCTGCATTGAGTTAGAAAGAACAAGAGTTAGGGAGAAAGAAATTTCCCTCCATCTTGAACCACATGTCACTATAAGACAGACAGAGCAAAAGTAGAGGAGGTGCATCAATCCCACAACAACACACATCACCAAGAGTGATAAAGAGTTGGAGTGCAGTAAGTGTGCATCTACCTTCTCCCTTTATGTTGCGGCATAGTGAGTAATAACGAAGAAAAGTCTGACAGGAGTGACTCTTACTGCTTATTCTATAAATGGAAAAACAATGAACAAAAACATATTTACATATTAGCCTTTACATAGATAGATAGATAGATAGATAGATAGATAGATAGATAGATAGATAGATAGATAGATAGATAGATAGATAACAGACTTTGTTCCAAAAAATCCAAAATTTTACTTTTTACATGTATGTCTGGGTTATAATATTTTCAAATTGTTAATAACAATAACTCTGAGGACAGTTAAAGTGAGATGGTGAATTCATTAGATACAGACTTCCATAGAGAGCAGCAGACAAGATAAAAACACACTAGATTTGTTGCTTTAAATGATTATATCTTAAGTTATACAGCATGATCAGTTTTAGAAAAAAATAACCAAGTCTTAAAAAGTTTGGATTAAGAAAAAATGTTATGTTCAAGTACTCAGTTTTGAAAGTAATATGACACTCGTGTTTTCCCCATACTTTGTTTGCTTTAAACAGCTGTTTTGGGTCTGTGCCTTTGGCAAGGATAATCATGCTTTTTCTTAACTAAGCTTTCCTAAATGATTTGTTGCCAAAAAATGTCACCAGGGACCTTAAAGTAGGACAACAGATCTCAAGCTTACTGAGCCCCAGATTTCTTTATGTTGCTTTACTATCAAACTCAGGCATGAGAATGCAAATGTCTTTTAGAACCACATACAGTATATAAAACCT
This sequence comes from Erpetoichthys calabaricus, assembly GCF_900747795.2. NCBI lineage: Eukaryota > Metazoa > Chordata > Cladistia > Polypteriformes > Polypteridae > Erpetoichthys > Erpetoichthys calabaricus. The sequence continues at coordinate 108,293,073 of NC_041399.2, read as the reverse complement.
ACCTTGAGAAAAATGGCCCTGACCTTGTTATATTTCATTTTGGTCCACATAACTCGTATACACAGTAACATTTAATCTAAAACAGTGTGCACTCAACTCAAAAACAGCTCACTTGTTATACATCATTTATTTTTTTCTTACAGGGCTATAATCAGAGGCCTAGCTTTAAATTTTCTGTAATTGCAACAGTGGTTATCTACTGTTCACATACATTTCCATATTTGTTTTATCTTCTTCTTCTTTTTCTTCTTCTTCTGATCTATTTAGGTGCACACCTTAGCATATTCATTTCCTCTATATGGTGTAGGACATGGTGGGCATTTCCCATTTTGATAGGCTTTAGTGGCGCACCAGGCCTGCAAATAAAACAGATTTAACAGGGTTGCAGGCTTCCAGCTGTTCCTTCCTTCACTCGCATTACAAACTATGCAACTGAACTCCAGTTTGTACCAAGGTCTGCCTGGACTTCATCTGATAACAAAGGTGTAAATCAGAGTTGCACTGAAATCTTGTTAGATGCCCTTGTACAGAGTTCTTAAGCAAGAAGGCTCGAGATGAACTCAATCAAGAACAAAGACCTATAATTCAAGGGATGACAATTCCGATGGACAGAAGAACTTGCCTATTAGAAGACAATGATTTTATAACTGGAAGTGTTTTTAAAATGTGTACATTCCCATAAAACTCTTTGCACCATCCTGAAGAAGCTCTCTAGAATATTAGCTGGACACTCACTGAACTCCCTCAGCATTGTCTTACGGCACCCTCTCTGGGATTCTCTCAGTTAGGCAAAATTACCTTCTGAGACCTGGGGCCTCATGCATAACGCCGTGCGTAGAACTCACACTATAACATGGCGTAAGCACAAAAGCGGGAATGTGCGTACGCACAGAAAAATCCAGATGCAGGAATCTGTACATACGCAAACTTCCATGTTCTTCCGCTACATAAATTCCGATCAGCGTGAAAAGTAACGCACGTGCATGCGCCTACTGTCCCGCCCCAACTCCTCCCAGAATTACGCCTCTTTGAATATGCAAATCAATATAAATAGCCATTAAGCTCAGCCTTCTGTGAAAGACAATGGGAAAAGCACGGGGGAAAATATAAGAATTTCAGTGAATACCAAATGGAGGCAAAGGAAAAATGTACTATTTGTTGGTTTAAACAGTGGTATAATCAACAAAATGAAGTTGATCGAGTGACAGAGTGTCGGAGAAACTCGAAAGCTCAAGTTCACAAAGTCACACAGTGCTCGAAATAAAAAAGAAATCACATATCAAAGTCACCGTGAAAAGGCAAGTCGTAGCCCACCGTCTGAGTGTCATATGAAAGCTTATTAGGGTACAGACAAAAAAAATAGGCACACAGTGGGAAAAAAGCATGAAATGTCAACTTTAATCTCGAAATTTCCACTTTAATCACGTAGTTTATTTTGCCATTAAAGTAGAACATCATAAACTTCATCTTAAAATCGTTTAATTTACTAGTTTCACAAATCCCATTGTAACTAAAGTAGCACTTTAAATGCTTTGTTCTGTATTTGATCTTCTATGTGCTCTGTGTGTGAATCACTACCTGCTTCTTCAACTGGCTTTCTTTTTCTCCGACAGGACACAGAATCTATTACATTCATGATATTACAGCTCTTTGAATAATTAAAATACTGAGATGTATATGTAATATCTTTTTCATGATGATAGGAATGAAAGCATGTTATTAAACATGGGAACACGGTGGCGCACTGCTTGTTCAAGTCTCACGCAAGAGGCTTGCTGCACCATGCGCGACCTTCGATGAAATAATTTATTGCAGCAGTACTGTCTCTTTCAAACGTACTAACCAATTCCTGTCCTTACTCTTCTTTCTCCAAATACCCAATTGCCACACAATCAGCTCTGTAATAGACGTGAAGCCATCTGTAAGCTTAGAACGCAGATTCTTCAAAACTTTTAAGGAACATTGAAATATCTTCGTAGTACATGTTTAATTATTCTATCCGTCTATCCTTCCAGTGTCGCGTCAGCACGAGCAAGAATACAACGCAATGCAGGAACAATCCATGAACTAGCTAGCGCTGTGGCACCGTGTCCTCACATGTTTAATTATTAACAATACAGATTATTTAAATGAAGTTAAAGTTTTATCTGTATAATATATTTTGCTGCATTTCATCTTAAAAATGATATCGTCATCATATGTAAATACGCACTTTATAAAGTGGCACAGGTTGTGCAATATTATAACTGTAGTGAAAGTTTACAGTGAGGTGATTGTACTTATAAGTACAAACAATTCTACAAGGAGCACTTGATGGACTGATTTAGTGCGTTTATAGTTCTTGGGATGAAACTTTTTCTAAACCGCGAAGTCCGTACAGGAAGGTCTCTGAAGCGTTTTGCCATGGCTCAGGCAGCGTCTGCTTCATGCTGTATACCGATAATTCTCTTTCCGATCAGCTGCTGATCCCCACTCAGATATAGTGATAAAAATACTCCGAGTGGTGCAGTGAGAGAAATATGGAAAAAGATGATCTGCTGTGGCAACCCTTAACGGGAGCAGCTGAAAGAAGAAGAAGATGCATTGAGAGTAACAACGCTAAAGCAGTTATGGTATTTGGAATACTATGGCTATTCCCTGGACCATTATATTGCTGCAGGTTAATTACAATCAGATGCATTACACTAATAAACAATATGCTGTTAGTTTCAGTGTACTGTATTTCTAAAGCCGCGTCAGGAATGTGGATCTAAGAAAGAAAGGTTGACCACACAGGAACAGTAGCACTGCTTTGACGCTGGGTGCCGCCAGTCTGCAAAACTGAGTGGAGAAATTGTGTACGCCAGGGCATGAGGTACCATGTAAAAGTGTGTGGCTTTATGCCAAGTTTAGGTTGTATACATCGCGATTTGAGCGTGGAAACATTCGTACGCAACATTTCTGTGCATACGCACCGTTTATACATGAGGCCCCTGGTCTCTGAGACCTATAAAATTATGAACCACTCTTCCTTGCAGAGCTGAATCCGACAAACTCTTTTCTGAACCTGTTTGACAAGCTAAACACTCAGCTAGTCTGAAGGCTAAGAAGCAGCCATCACTTCAAAAATGGAAATTCTGAATCTAAAATCTTGTGCCAGAAGAGTAAGCCTGAGCTGCAAAACAAAGGGTCTAACAGCACAAAACAAGCTGAGGATGCAGCATCATAGCACTGAAAAGAAGAATCATGCAGCAAAAAGAAAGAATGCACACCAATGCATGAAGAATCCTCCACTTTAATCTGGACCAACAACAAAGCAACAACTCCACACAACTTTGGACATCATCTTTAAAGACTTGGTATCATAAAACTATCTATCTGTCCCAAGATAAAGTAGAACTCTAAATACCAGTAAACAGCCAGCATATATGTTATATGTTTGTCTATCTAGTCTGACTATGTCCAGTCTTATATGTCTATATATATGCATTTATCATACCTCCATAATACTTGTGTTTATCAATAAATTATATTATTTTGTTTCTTAAAACAAGTAAGTTTTAGTTACCTAGGTATAAGTTTAAAGGCCGGAAACCCCCTCCTACAACAGAGAAAGGTTAAGTAAATAAAGTAGGCTCTTTCCCAAATTATTTGAGTAAATACTGGCATTGCCAAAGGAAAAACTGATTAAAAAATTAACTGTTAAAATTTCTTTTTCAAATCCTACATTATAATGGTATCCTCATGGGTGGGCATCTTATTTTTACTCATCAAAATCCTACAACCGATCTTATACAATTATTATGTCATTAACACTTAATTTTTCCCCTAATAAAACACAGGTTTATTCTTATAAATCAGTCTGATCGTTTGAATGATAGACCACCAGTTCAGTCTGTATATTACTGCTAAGAACCAAATTTGGTATCACCATTTTCTACTATGTGTTCTAAGCTGTGGAAACTCAAGTAAGGATGTTTTTATTTAGAATTTGAAAACAGAATAACACTGTAGACTGTTCTTCCATGATTCCATCATTGTTTTGGATAATCAGAACAGTGCTTACCCCAAGACAATGCCTTCCATAAGAAAACAAAATATGGAAGCATGAAAAGGGAATATCTTATTAAAAATATTTCCTGTGTTTATATAATTCATTTCAGGACCATACAAACTATCTCTGTAGAGGCCTTGACAAAAGAGATCAGGAGATAAAAGCAGTTATAAATGTAATCAACAGTCAAAACTGTAATACACAAAAAGTAAGTCAAAACCAAAGGAAAATGCTAAATCAAAGTCACCAAAGACTGAGCTTCTGGACTTATCGTAAGTGGCGAAAGGAACAGAAGATAATAACATGAATCAGTCTTGCGGTCAGCACCAGATACTGTAAAGACCCAGATATCAGAAATATATCAAGCAACCAAAGCACTAGGGCAAACACAAAATTAAAACTGAAATGTAACAGTGCCAATGCCTAAACTTAGAAAAGACTTACCATGATATCATATATTTGAAAGTATAAGTGTAAACTAATAGAGAGTATAAGAAACATATAGTACTAGAATTATTTGAATAGTACCTAATCAACTACATTCAAGAAACAGTGAACTCATTTGTCAAATTATTAGATGCTTACATATCATTTTCATAATGCTTCTTTTATGGGGAAAATTTTTAATGTTACACAGAAAGAGACCCAGAAGAAGACGCATGATTCTAATCTTAATGACACCTCTTTTGTGTTTGCATACATAAAAGAAACCTTCAACAGAAAATGTTTCATTTGTTGGACCACCTGCATTAGAGAGCAGAAGATCTGAAACTGGCTTTTATTTTCTCCTTTCTGTTTCCTTTTAGAGGGCGATGTAGCTCCCTAGTTGGATTAAGTTCTTTTGAAATTGCGGCGTTTTAAGTAACTGAAAAATATATAGATATGATATAAAAGGCGATATCCCTCCCATAGTGATATGGCGGTAAAAATCACATAAGAGAAAATAACTTAGCTTTCTTTAATGATGATTTATGCGGCATAACAGACGGGAAGCCATGACAAACTTTATCAAGGTGGGATCTTGATCTATACAGTCTGTCATCTTTCGTCACTGCGCTGAAAGGATTTTCAGGACGTTTGGCTTTGAAGTGTTTGGCTGCAGTCCAAGTCTTATATACTGTCTTCTCCACGTGTAGGCCCTTCCTTGGTTTCCAAACAAGGAAAGGAAAGGAATCAATTTCATCTCTAACATACAGGAATAGTCCAATGCCTATTTTCGCAGTTGTCCCCTTCATTCTCCAAATGCTAGACTAGCAGTTTTTAAATGCTGACAGCCCCTGTGTGCTAACTTTGGCCTGCACATGTGAGTGAATTTATACAATACAGAGCACAGTGACATTAAACTTTCATTCTTGTTACAATCCACCCTTTGTCACTGGATCTGTGACAAAACAATCCCTGAGGGTCTTATCTACAAAGCAAAAAGGTACTCGATCCCCCTTCACAGTGTAGACAGTTCCTCAAGAACATTTGTGGAAATGTGGGGTGTAGTGTCACTATAGCTCCTGTTTCATTCATCTAATACCACCATAAATATTAACAATGGTAAGTTACAGTACATTTGGACAAACAGTTACATTTAACATGGTGTTACTAAGTAGTAATCATTGTATCTCACCAGTGGTGTAGGTGGAGATCTCCTGTTATGTCTTACATAGTCAGTGTTGTAACTAAATATCACTGAGTCCATGCAGTGAGTACCATAGCCTCAGATTACATTATAAATCTATATAGCATCTTGATGGACTTCACTATTCTTTGGCACTCATAACATTTCTAGCTATTTCTAGTATGTTGATATATGTGCCCCACCCTTTGTTGTCTGATCCCTTTATATGAGATACAATAGTTGTAACATAAATCAGATGCTATTCTAGATCTATTGTTATGATTAGTAATTGTTCTTAACTAGTATTATTGCATAATTGTAGTTATTTGTATCCTCCCCAACTTCACTATCAGATGTTCTATTCCCTTTCAATTTACAATTTAACATCATTGGTGGTAAATTATGCATATCCTTATACATTTGAGCCCCTCTTATAACATTTTCAAGTATATTCCTAAGCTTTCTATATACATGCCTTGTCCAACCCAGTAGTTTCTAGACAAAGTCTTTTGCTTGGTGGCTTTGGAGATCCTTCTGAACAAACGTGTGACTGCTCCAGGAAACTAAAGTCTTTGCCATTACTGGAACAGAAAAACAGTCTGATTGTCATTAGAGAGCTAATGAGATGCACACATGGTGACTGTCCTTTTTGCAGAGGAACACTTCACTTGTCCTGCACTGGATACAGCAGCCAATCAAGGGAGTCCTTTGCATTCAACAGCTGTCATCTCCCTTCAGTGGCATTTCACAGCCTGTCCATAAAAACGTTGTTTCTGCAGCAAATGTCTGCACATATCATGGCTTCATATTTACTTAGCTGGACTTACAATCTTTCTTTGATTCCACACTTCTTCCACTCTGGCTTAAGTGAGTCGTTTCTTCACCAGCTATTATCAGGTATGTGCAGCAGACCAAGAGTCATTAGTGCAGTACAGTCACTTTACGTCTTCTTTATAGAACACCACCTTTTCTTCATTGATAAAACTCTACCACTGGGTTGGAGAGGCCTTAACAACCACTAAATTCAGTGGTTAAACTAAAATACTTGCTATGCTAATTAAAGAAGGGTGAAGGGTAGAGCAAATACATAACATAAAACAATTCTTTATCAATCATATGTATAATGCAATACAGCACTATTAATGAAAATCCTAGACTCTCAGTTCTCAGTCTCATATCATAAATAACAGTTAGAGATAAATTAATATGGCAAATTATTACATTTAAACCAGGCTAGTGAAAATGTTTCTTCAGTAGGATAATACACTAAACAAAATTAACACATTGCATCAGTTATACATCACAGATGTCTTAAATTATATCAGGATGTTACATATTTGAACATAAGTGTTTTCATAAAACAAAAATCTTATAAAATCTATACCCTATAAAAAAACTGTAGCTCATCTTATCAAGAGACACATCTCTTAAATTTCTTTAAGACTAGGGGGCTCCGCCCCCTGCTCGCTTCGCTCGCCAACCCCTGGTGTTGGGAATGACAAAGAGCGTAATGTATGAATGAGATATAGAATAGTGTGACGGTGTAGATGATGCAAATAGAAAGCAAACAATAAAGTATGTGGCACAGTGTAAAGGTTTATTTGAAAATTTCTTTGTACACGCCGTTTAAGTGTAAAAGGTAATTCCAGCTCAGAACTTGTAAGGTCATTTAAGATGGTTATTGTTGTGATCAGAGTCAAGTTTGTCAGAGCTTAGAAAGAGTTGTGTCTTTCCAGGAAGTAATGGAATGACTTGGGTATTTATGTTTTCCACATTAATATTTTTTGGACATAATATAGTGCGTTGTGTTAAAAGGGGCATTTGGTCTAATGAGATTGCTGTTCCAAATCTCTCTGTAACTAAGTCGTCGCAGATAAAGGTTTGAGGAATTGTAATAATATGTGGCTGAAGTCCATCTGTATTGGTGAGTGTACCATCTCTCAGTTGTAATAAGCAATTGTTATGATCTGGTTCTGGACATCGTATCTTTTTTACTAACTGTATGTTTTGAAAGCAATGCCAATTGTCTGCGTATTTTAAGGTGCACTGAACAATAGCTGAGTGCATGGCATCTGGAAGAATAGCTAATCACTGTCTAAAATCTCCTCCTCATAAAAGTACCTTTCCTCCAAATCGAATATTATTATTCATAAACGTTTGTTCATGCCATTGAACATTCATCAATAAACAACATTTTTTCAAGACGGATGTCATGTGCAGTGCCACCGTTAATGTTCATAGTGGATTCCGATTTGTAGGATCTAATGTAGTTGATAAAGATTTCACTTTCAGGTACATCGTCAGTTATAAGCTTCTGTAGATATTCAGTATATGAATGTAAAGAAGGCAGTCTAATTTGACCCTTTTGACAACAACGTGTAAATGTATAACTTGTATTGCTAGTTGTTTCTTCAGGGAAGTGAACTGAATGACAATGATTGCAAATGACATTCATTAATCCGAATGAATTTTCCTGGTGTATGTTTTGCTTGTGCCGTTTGAGAGGCGCGTTGTTGCATGTGTAGTATTTGGGACGTGTTGTTTTGGAGCTGTAATCGATTTGCCTGTGCTGTGTGAGAAGCCCGTTGTAGCCTTCGCTGCCATTAACGTATGTCTGAGACGGGAGGTGTTTCGTTTTGAATCTGTGCCTGTTGCGATGCAGCACTTTGATTGATAGTTTGCGTCATGTGGATCTAGGATGTAGATTTGTACATATTAAATGAACTATTGTAGGATCTAATGCAGTTCATAAAGTTTTTACTTTTAGGTACATCGTTAGTTAGAAGCTTTAGTTGAGCTTTGCGTTTTTGGAGTCGAGTCATTTTTTCTTTTAGAAATATGGATAAGTAATAAGGAGTATTGCACTCACTGTTAATATGGAGCCTTTTCTGCGGTTGAACGGTTAATAGTGCCTTATTGTAATGAGATCCACCTATGCTGCATAGCCGTCTATTTTGTTGTTTCTTTCGTGTTCGTGTGTTTGTTCCTGTTATCCTTTCCTTTTCGTTTTGTACCCGTGACCGTGTATTCATGACTTGTTTCTTTCTCAGCATGCGAAATATGGATAAGTAATAAGGAGGATCGCAGTCACTGTTAATATGTTTCCTTTTCTGCAGTTGAACGGTTAATAGTGCTTTATTGCAAGGAGATCCACCAATGCTGACACCTATGCTGTCTAGTGTGAAGGTGTTGATGTTCACTTTAGAATATGTGGCTTTGGGTGTCACTTCTTATGGATGTGTGTGTGTGTGGGGGGTTGAGGATTGTTGTCGCGCGAGCGTCTTCTTTCTTTTTGTGTTCCTGTGTCTTGTTGAATCCCCCTCTTTGTGTGTGTCCCGTCCCTTGCTTGTAGGGTCTGTGGGGTGGTTTTGTGTTCCATGGGCTTGTTGAATCCCCCTCTTGGTGTGTGTCCCGTCCGGTGCCTGTAGGGGGGGGGGGGGTGCCTTGCTGTTGTGCGCGAGCCTCTTTTTTTTTTTTTTGGGTCTAGTTTCGTGTGCAATGTGTTTCGTGCTTTGCCTGCGTTTCCTCATTTCTCCATTTTTCCTGTGCTCACTCCTTTTTTCTGTGGTCTTGTCCGCCTCTCGCGGCCCCTCATCCGCCTCTCTCGCCCTCTTTTGTCCGACTTTCTCGGCTCCTCAGCCGACTCTCGCGGACTCTTTTTGCGCCTGCGCAGTACGTCTTTTTGCAGCTACGGCCCATTGCCGGATGTGCCTGCGTCCATCATCCGGTTTAGCATTCTCGGTTAGTAATATGGATATTACAACAGCATAGTTTATATAGACTAATGGGTCTAATGTATAACTGAACAATCCATTTAGCTATGTGCATTATCACTGAGCACTAACCTTAATACATTGATGTAACAACAAATCTTCATAAAATCAATCACTAACAGATACAAATGAATACAAGTATTCAGTTCTAATACATTTCATTATTACTGAAGTGATAATAACAATAATCATTTGATATACATCAAAATATGTAAACCCTCTTCACTGTATTTGATATGAAGACTACAGAAAGAAATCAGTCTAGTTTAATATGGCATCATTTAACCTGTTTGTATTTTGCATTTAAACATTTTTATTATACAGGATGTTATACCCTTACACTGGCACTAATCAGCATGCAAGGAAATAATTCCAATAACTGCTGTTCATTAATTTATGATTGATAATCAAACATTCACCACCCTTTGGTCAGATTATTTCTAATTTCTCTACCCAAACTTGCTGTTAAGCTATTTCTTACAGCTTGTAAAGAAAAATAGTTTGTGTTTTTCATCCATTGGTCACGGGGTTTGCTGAATCTGGAGAAAAAGAACATCTATAGTTTTGGAGTTATATATTCTTTTATGCTTATAATACTTATTCAGATTTGTAAATTCTTAAATCTATAACTGACCATGCTACAGGCTGTTCTTCTGCCTTCAGTTAAAATTACAAGTTCAATAGGTCATCTTTATTTATCACTGCATCTGTTTGTAGACTTTAAAGACATTCCAGGCTCACTGACTAGGCACAGGTTGCATTATCAATAACAATCATGATCACTTTTGATTTTCCTTGCTATTATGTTATTATATTATTAATAGTCATTTAGCCCGTTACAATAACGGGCGCTAGAACAGTAGTGCATAAACATTAGTAGGAACAGTCTATATTAAATGGCAAGGGACTTTGACCTCATTCTTTTTGTTGGTCGTATTTTTCTTTCTTTCAGTCTTTCTTTTGTTGATGTTTACTTGCTGAGCTGACCGTTCTTCGTGGGCTGCCGCCGTGTATTGTGCTGTCTTTAATTTTCTGTGACAGTAATACTGTCTTGTACGGCTCTATTCAATAAGAGCGCGTAGATAATTTAGTTCAAATGGCTCTGGAATATGTGAAGAGCAACAGGTGCAGATCTTTATTTACGCGCGCCTTTATTCGCTGTTCCCAATTGAGGTCGTCCTTTTGAGGCTTGCCTTTTTGTGCGCGCCCTTATTGAAGGATGCCTGTGCGCGCCCTTATTGAAGGATACCGTCTTGTATGTCCGCTGGCTTGTACGTCCGTAATATACGTCCGTAATATACCTTTAATTTTCTCTGGCGGTAATACAGGCGTGCGCATCGGTAATATGCCTTTAATCTCCTGTGACAGTAATACTGGCTTGTATGAGGCTGTAATATGCGTCACTGTATTGTGTACCTTTAATTTCCTCTCGCAGTAATACTGGTTTGTATTTCCGTAAAACGCCTCTAACTTTCTCTGACAGTAATATCGCGCATAGCACTGTGCCCCGCGCATGCGCATTTCACCAGAAGACACCCACACACGGACACCTGGACACACATAGGGATTTTATATATATAGATATGGGACGTCTCCCATCTTTTAGGGTTTTGCTTCACATTATTTATTAGTCAGCTGACAAACACAGAAACACAGACTTACAAATGAGATATAAAAGAGCATCTGCCACCCCAGACTCTGAATGAGAGTAATTATTCTTCTTTTATTTTTCTTTGCTAGATTTTAACCTACTTCATGCCCAAGTAGATTACTTGGCTAAGGCAGAAGTTCTTTAAACAACATTCAGCACACTGGAAAAAACAACTGTTCACAAACAAACAGCCTTCACTCTTTGCAGTCATTTCAACATACTTAGCAATTGCTTCATTTTTTCAAATATCATCCCATACTCTCATACTCACACTCTCTTTTACAATTGCACTTCATTCACAGAATAAAGTTATTTTACAATTGTATTTCATTCACAGAGGTCTCTATCATATGTGCTATAAACTCACTCGAGGTTGTGTTTTTTTTTATTATTATTTATTTAGGTTTCACCGTTCAATGCACTTAGACGCGTCTTTCCCTTCATGCTTATTTACTTATCATGACCATATCAAACAACTTACTTCTTTACCTTCATGCTTATCATTACAATCAAACAACTTCTCAGGATGCAAACTGGTATTACTTTCATTAAATTAGGAGTACATCTTACCTCAGTTTCATACGGTGCTAGTCTCCAGATCATGAAAACTCCGTGGTAAACCGATTCCGCGACAATCAAAGAAAATTATTTCCGTGGCGATCTGATTCAGCGACAACAAAGTGAATCCACCCATCGGGAAATCACGCAGCATAATTCCACAACAAGAAAGCATTCCCAGAAAAAGTTACGCAGTCACAAAGAATATCCTGACTCAACAAGGAAAACATACATGCTTGAACCTTTATTTCCTATCACTGGGCAAGTATGCTAACCACTGCGCCACCGTACTCTTTACCTTTATAGTGCCTAAGATACACAACCTCCATTCAGATAGATAGATAGATAGATAGATAGATAGATAGATACTTTATTATTCCCAAGGGGAAATTCACACACATCAGGCACATTCTGCTTCCCGCAACAACTTGTCTCCCTTCTCATTTATTATTATAAAAAGAGCATTTTTCCTTTAAACTTGATCAGGGTTTGAAAGGAAAAATGTTTTGCACGTTTATGATAACTTTAACTCAATTATACATATTGATAATTATGTTTCTTTGTCATGTGAGAAACTGTCTCATTTTTAAATCCACATTTATCCACTTAATACTTTCTTAAAAGTATGGCCAGTACTTGCAGGAAGGTAACAGAGGCATGCTTCTCATTGCAAAGTTAAAGCCAACTGTATTTGTTCTTTTTCCTATTTAAGTTAGAGCTCTTTTACATTTTAGTGCTATTTGTGTACACTGTTTACAGTTTCTTTTTAAACACTAGCTTATTTTGTAGGTTCGTAATTTAAGCTATATTTATAAGATGATTTAAATAATTTCATTAATATCTGTGTGTTTTAGCACACGGCATAATACTTTACCAGTATAGTATAGGTATGGGGGTTGCCAAAACCTTTAACCTTTAACCTTTTAGGCAAAGTGATAGGAACAGCTGCACAGCTCATAGACTACTTTTTAACAGGCGGACGAATCGTGTATTTTGGATTACATCGGGCTGCTATTATGCTATTAAAGATTTCTACAATTATTTTAGTTAGTGCGATCGAGCCTTTATGGATTGTATAGGCATTGACACTGTTCATCTTTAAGTAACTGACTGCCATACCCGCTGGATGAATGACTCGTCAGACGATAAGGTAAATACATGCCTGCATGCATCAACTCTTAATAACACGCAGCTCTTCATAGCTTTTACAAAGCACTATTGCTAATGGCTAACGATGTAATTTATTTAATAACAGTGTTCCCCAACACGGCATTTACTTCTCTAGTAGGTTTTGGACTTCGTACGGCAGCTGATTAATCTGTGTTGTCCACTCGGGTGCCGTTTCACTTTATTCTGGACAACCAGTCTTGTGTCTAAGTTTAAAACTGTTGTTTTACAATTTATTTTGTCTGGTTTAGTTTCATCTTTTATTCCCACATTTATAATCATGCTTTGGACTTGTACGTCCAACTCGCATAATGTAGTTAGCAGACGCTACTACAACTCACCGGCAGCTATCTGGTTTTTTTTTTTTATTATTGCCCCATGCACTGTTGGCCCATGTTACAAGCCCGCCTCTTGTACTGTTTCGGGATTAATTAATATCCCCATTCCAGTCAGGGCCAGGCATTTTAAGGCAGTATAACTCGGTCACAGGAGTCCATGACTGCGTCCATGACGCGACCATCCTGATACACTCAGGATCTGACTGAGACCTTCCATACCATCATTATCAGAAGCATATTTTATATATATATTGCATTATAAATATGATACAGTTATTAATTTAGCCACAATCCTGCTGACTACACCATTTTGTTTCCTTTTAGGGGGAGATAAAGCTCCTTAGTTGAAATAAGTTCTTTTGAAATTGCGGCGTTTTAAGTAACCAAAAAATATATAGATATGATATAAAAGGCGATATCCCTCCCATAGTGATACGGCGGTAAAAATCACATATTAGAAAATAACTTAGCTTTCTTTAATGACAATTTATGTGGCATAACAGACAGGAAGCCAATGACAAACTTTATCAAGGTGGGATCTTGATCTATACAGTCTGCCATCTTTTGTCACTGCACTGAAAGGATTTTCAGGACGGATGACATCATCTGTCCTTCGGCTTCGAAGTGTTTGGCTGCAGTCCAAGTCTTACGTATATACTGTCTTCTCCACGTGTAGGCCCTTCCTTGGTTTCCAAACAAGGTAAGGAAAGGATTCAATTTCATCTCTAACATACAGGAATAGTACAATGCCTATGTTCACAGTTGTCCCCTTAATTCTCCAAATGCTAGACTAGCAGTTTCTAAATGCTGACAGCCCCTGTGTGCTAACTTTTGCCTGCACATGTGAGTGAATTTATAAAATAATTTCTTATATAGAGCACAGTGACATTAAACTTACATTCTTGTTAGACTTTCACCATGTCTTTTACTTCTGAAGTTAATGAATGGGGTTAACACATAACACCCCCATTTTCTTTGTATGATTTGTGTGCCAATTCTCTTTACAGTAGTCATAAACTAAAACACCCATACCAGATAGGTGTTGTAGATACACTTTGAGAATATTTATTATGTTTTTTTATTATTCTCTAATGTTTTTTATCTATAATCTCTGGAAATCCAAACTTTATGACTTTGTTCTTCTAGAATGAACAATAGGTAGTCGACTGCCACTCATTTGCTTAGGATTTAAATGACTTTTGCTCAATGGACCCATTTCCTTCCTTTCCCTTCTTCTTTTCTCTTTTCTTGGAACTACACCACTTGGTGCAACACTTGTGACTCTCTCCTTTGACTTCCCCTTCATTACATTTACAGGACTTTGTGAGGTTTTAGGGGATGTAATAAGTCTGCAGACACCTTTAAAGTAGCATTTTTTATAGCTGTCTTTAGGTTAACACAGTTTTTAGAACTCCGGTAAGTGAGAACATGGTGGTGGAGTAATACCGCACCAGCATTTACTTCTACCTCCTTCCAAGTCACCCTCTTATCTCGAAGGCCAGTGAGGTAGAGGACTTCTCAGAGTTTCTCCAGGGTTCTCCAGGTTTGAATTGGCACTACGCCAAGGTACATGTCTGATGCCACTGTTTTAGCTCCTGGTGTGCTTTCAAATGGAAGCAGACCAATGTCAAAGCATATGCCTGTAGCTGCTGTGGGAAGGCAAGAGCAGAGAGGTGCAAGTAAGAGCCTGCCGGCAATGAGAGAACACACAGAGAAAGAAAAAGAAAAGGCAGATGAAATTTCATCGTGCAACTTACCTGAAGAGGTGAATAAGCAGCGGGCTCAATGTGGTTACATATGCACACAAGGAAAGGAAGGTTTACATTAGTGACAAAAGAGCACATAGGGTGTGAGACTCAAAGTCTTTGTATTTGGATCAAAAGTTGTAAGTAATGATTGGATAGGCAGACGTGGTAGCAGTATAAAACTGAAGTCCAAACCACCAGGGGTAATCTTTTGATCAGTCTTCGGGCTTGTAGTCAATACTTCTTTTTCTTCTTCTTTTTTGTCTTTGTGCATATTTTTTCACTTTATTTTTTGATTATTTTTTCTGTCTGTCCTTCCTAAAATATCATAGAAGAAGAAGAAAAAGAAGAAGGATGAAAAAGCTATTTATTTTTGATGGATGTCCTTATTGTACATAACACCTGCACTTTTTTTTTGTGTTTGTTATGTTCATGTATTGAACTGTGGGATATATATTTGCAAGACATTGCTGTAAATAGTTACTGGCACATCTGGAAAAATCCAGAATTCCGTTTTTTTTTTTTTTGGTACAATCATCAGTGTCTGTTGTCATTGTCTGTGTCTCTATTCTCCTATCCCCTGGTCGCTTGATTATGGCTCCAGGTGCCTGGAGTCTGAAACTGTGTGATAGTACCATTTCACGGGGCACCATATGTTGATGGTGCTATGTAGGGATTCTTTAAATATTATTTATTTATATATTCTTTGGAAGTATTGTTGTTTGTTTAAATTGATGTGCTTTGTTATTTCTTTTTAATTAAAACAAAAAATTATTCATAGGCGGCATGGTGGTGCAGTGGTAGTGCTGCTGCCTCGCAGTAAGGAGACCTGGGTTTGCTTCCCGGGTCCTCCCTGCATGGAGTTTGCATGTTCTCCCCGTGTCCGTGTGGGTTTCCTGCAGGTGCTCCGGTTTCCTCCCACACTCCAAAGACATGCAGGTTAGGTGCATTGGTGATCCTAAATTGTCCGTAGTGTGTGCTCGGTGTGTGAGTGTGTGTGTGTGCCCTGCGGTGGGCTGGCGCCCTGCCTGGGGTTTGTTCCTGCCTTGTGCCCTGTGTTGGCTGGGATTGGCTACAGCAGACCCCCATGATCCTGTGTTAGGATATAGCAGGTTGGAGAATGACTGACTGACTATACACAAAAGAAAAGTAATTAGACCTCAGTGGCTGATGGGGCATCACTCTGTGGTTTTCAATATAAGAATAAACTGATTGTGATGAAGTTTCTTGAGAAAATTAAAGAATGTGTTTTTGCTATTTACATAAACAGAGCTAAATCTGGCCCGGAGTTTGGAGTTGGAGCTCCATATTGGATAGAGGATTTTAATCTTGTTCTGGCTAAAACATTACCCAAAAACCTTTCAGTTTTTACAGCATAATTAATAGCTATCATTTTAAGTCCTAATTAGAATTTGGGGCTTCTTCAACATAAAATATTAATTGTGTCTTATTCGTTGACTGATGTTTCTGTCATTGATAATGCAGGTTCTTGAAGCAGACATTTTTTTGAAATTATTTAGTAAAAAATATCTCTTAGCCAAATGATTGTAATAATACAAATTGTGTAGATTCCAGCTCATATCGGAATGAAATGACAGATGTCACAGCGAAAACTGCAGTGGAAGAGAATGATGAAATGGTTAGTGCTTTAGGTTCATTTGAAATAGAAGATTTTACAAAGAAGGTAAAAAACCTATGGTTGGAAAAGAGAGAAATGGAAAGTGTAAGAAGACATCGTTGTAGGTTGATGATGGGTAAGATCACTGAAGGAAATTGTTATTTAATTTAGAAGGAAGGAAGAACATTTTTTATAATTTAGAAGGAAGAATTTTATTTCATGTTGATTTAAACCGCAACAAGGTAGGTACAATAAATATCTTTATAGAAGAGAAAAGAAAGAAAGTGAATTTTGGAAGTGGTATGTGAGTTCAGATGTGGAGATTAGTGAAGGGATGATTTTTCAGCATAGCTTGCACAACGAGGAAAATGAGCCATTAGGGTTTTGATTCAGATATAGATAATCATCTAGTTTGGGGGCTTTCAGAAGAAGTTATGCTAAATTTTAATGAATAATGCTGATATACAAAAAACTGAAAAAAAACCAATGCAGAATAAAATTGAAAGTACAGTATAGTCAGCTGTCTTATATATGTATATTTAAACAAATATTGATGAAAACTGAAAGAAATGTTAATAAATGAAAAATATTGATAGAGGTAAGATTAGTTTTGTGGCTCTTGGATTTCTTTTATACACACTGTCAGACCAAAGAGGGCGAATCAAGATATATAGATTGTATTGCTATGGGAACAAATGCCCTTTTGATTTTGGTGTGGTATAAGCAAGCCCCAGCAGTGTCCTCCTCTTTCTGTCTCCCTTCATACAAGGGATAACACCTTACTTGTGTGACCATCACTCAATCAAGGTATCGTTACACCCCTGTAAGTACACGAAAAGGTACAACTCTCAGACAGCCAAGCCTGAATCAGCATAAACCTTTTACATGTGCCTCTCTCACAGAACCTAGGATGAAGTTATGACCAACAAGAGCTGAAATATCACTTAATTTAAATATGGTCTGATTAAATGTTTAGTAGTAAGCAATACAGGTCTTAAATATTGTAGTAATGCTCTGCATTTTAACAACAAGAACAAATATATATTTAAGAACCCTTTCCAAAATTATATATCAAGCAAAAGCCAATGGAGAAAGCACTCAGAAGAACTAAGCGACATAGCCCTTTTATATCCTTTCTCCTTTTACTTTCAAATGCTGTGGGCTGGGTGATTTCAGGGCGCCGCCTCACCGAATGACTACCGGTCTGTGGCACTTAAGCTTCAAATTGTGAAGACCTCTGAGAGACTGGGCCTGGACTATATGAGTCCTCTTTTGGAAGACCAGCAGAAACCACTGCAGTTTGCCTATTGGACAAATAATTGGAGTGGAGGATTCAATTATCTGTCTGCGCCACAAGACTTATTCTCACATGGACAAAGTTGGCAGCACTGTGAGGACTGGGTTTTTTTAATTTCTCCAGTGCCTTCATTACCATCCAGCCATTTTTTTTAAGGGGAAAGCATTGGAGATATGCAGGTGGGTGAGCCTATTGTGTCCTGGAAAATGGAGTATCTGACAGGCCACAGTTCATGAGACTCATGGACTCTCTTTCTGATACAGATGTGAGCAACAGTGTGTAGCAGGGCTACATAGTTATAGTGTTGTCAAATGTTAGTACTGAGTGTGTCTTATTTCCGTCGTCCCGTTTTCTGTTTGTGTGTGTGTCAATGAATGCCATCCCCGTAAAGGGGGACAGATGATGGAAGGAGACCGCAGTCCCAAACCTGGAAAACACCTGTTAATTATCAATTAATTACATCCAGCACAGGAATATTTAAGTAATCAGGAGGAAACGGAGAGGAAGGAGAGGAGAAAGAAGGAGACCATTTTTTCACAACCACGGATCAACTTACCTGCTGTTTTTTCACATCGCGCTTTTACAATAGTTTGTTTTTCATTCCGCTGGACTGTCTTCCATCCCTCATCTGCAGAGACCCCGGGGTCGGATCATCATCCACCACACGCCGAGGAATTACGGTGAGGTTGCTGTAATTGCCGGGAAATTCAAACAACTCACTTATCTCTAGTTCAGTCATCCGTCTTCAGGACAGTTTTATAACCAGACTCTAATTCACGATCATTCATTCCGTATATCATTCATTGTTGTTATTCGTTATTTGTTACATGTTACAGGGGCAAGGGAGGGTTTGTTGTATTTATATATGGTGGTGTCACGTTGTTGCTGTGGTGGAGGGATATTTATATGTATATTTTTTTATTTTGCATATTTCTTGTTATTTCATTTAATACAATTAATCAGTTTAATTTTACATATCTGCTTTTCTGTTGTGCTTATATTTATACCATCGATTGTAGGAAAAAATTTAATTTGTTAGACGTACGGCTTGATATTTAGATTCAACC
Organism: Erpetoichthys calabaricus; assembly: GCF_900747795.2. Lineage (NCBI taxonomy): Eukaryota > Metazoa > Chordata > Cladistia > Polypteriformes > Polypteridae > Erpetoichthys > Erpetoichthys calabaricus. The sequence continues at coordinate 108,274,217 of NC_041399.2, read as the reverse complement.
TCAGTAAATTATCCAGGCCACAGGTCTTGGAGGTGTAGCTGCCAGCTGGGTAAGGGGTCAGCAGTTACATAAGTGGTGCCCTCTCTGAGGAATCTTAAAAATACCATCGCTGTCTGTCCTTTAAAAAAAAAAAAAATTTTTTTTCCTTATTTACCATCATGTCTGTAGTGCGTGCCAAGCAGGACAACACCATTGCTTTGCTACGGTGTGAGGAAGGAGTAGCCGGGGCCCGGCACGTCACGGTCAGAGTGTGTTCAGCGGTGCAGGAGGTGGTGGATTCATTGCAGTTGCTGTATCTCGAAGATCACCATGGACCTGAGGAGGAATGCCTGGAGGATGTTTCGCCTCTGTGGGAAGATCTGGCACAACAACTCACCCGGCTGGATGAGAAAGTCCGCAAGGTTGCTGAAGGTGTGCTCGGGCGCGAAGATGCCTTGCGGGCTCGGATCAAGCAGCTCCCAGGAGGAAATAAAAGAATATATCAATGAGCAAGTTAAACTCCTGGGGCGGGAAATTGTGTTGTGCCTCCAGAGGCGAGATCAACACTGGCAAGAAACTCTTCAGGGGGAGGTCCGAAGGAGTCTCCAGAATTTATGTCAGTCACTCTGTCATTCTACGCCGTACGGGTCTCATGGGGGGGGGGGGTGAATACATCAATCGGCCCCCTGTTCCTGTGGTGCGCCTTTCCTTTCCCAAGTTGGGGGCTCAATATAACATCGATGATGTCCTCAACTTTGTGGAAGAAGGGGAGGCATATCTGGCTGTTAACCCTTTAACCCCAGAAGAGCTTATGGGGGTGATAGGGGCCTCCCTCTCGGGGCCGGTGCGGAGCTGGTGGCTGACGGCGAAGAAGAACATTCAAGACTGGGGATCCTTTCGCTGATTTTTCCTCATGGCTTTTCTTCTGGAAGACTACGAATCCGAACTGGAGGACAAGCTGCGATCCATGGTGCAACTGCCTTCACAATCCATCTGGGACTTCGCCTATGAATATCGGGCTTTGTGTTTGAAGTGGCGGCCGGCTATGTCTGAAGAAGAGATGGTCCACCACATCCTTACTGCCTGTAACCTACAGTTAGCTGGGGGTCTCAGGGGGGTTGTGGGGTCGATGGAAGACCTGGTGAAGGTGGGCTTGCAAGTGGAACGGGACTGGGGAAACTCAAAAACGTACTGGAACAAAGTACAAGCCAGTACACGAGAAACCCAGCCCCTAAAACCCCAGCGAGCCAAAGCTTGCCGGTCAGAAGCCGATCTCGCCATCATGCAAGCAAGTACATCCCTCCTGATCGTTCCAGTGAAGCTGCGGGGGTGGCAGGTTGGATGCGGTGGTGGATACAGGGAGCCATCACACCTTAATACGTTCAAATATATGGAAGAAGATTAGCCGACCGACGGACAACTTAACAACTGTCCTGTCTGTCCGATTTGTATTGGCAGATGGGAGTGAACACAGGGCCCTAGGCAAAGTCCCCTTGAGCTACAGTGTACTCTCTACCACCTGGGAAATGGATACATATGTCCTGGATGACCGGCACCTGTCCGTCCCGTTACACCTTGGGCTGGATTCTTTAACCACCATGAGGATGACCATCCATCTCAGTCCCAGGGGGTATGCGAATTCGTTCATAAATCCAAAGAAGATCGGGGCTCAGAATTCATTGGTTTCTACGCGGCAGTGAGGAGTGATGCAAGCACCTCGGCGGCAGCCCCTGTGGAGGAACAGCCCGAAATGGTGAGGCCGGTGCTGAAAAAGTGGGCTAAGGTGTGGACTGAAAAATTAGGAGTCGCTTGTGGGGTTACCCACGTGATCCACACTTCGGATGAAATTCCAGTAAGGCACCGAGCATATCGCGTTTCTCCACTAAAGAAGAGCATAATTAAAGAACAACTGAATCGAATGCTCGCCGAGGGAATAATCGAACCATCTTCCTCCTCCTGGGCGTCCCCTGTAGTCCTTGTGAAGAAGACGGATGACACCTATCGTTTCTGTGTGGACTACAGGGGGGTTAACGGAAAAACGAGCCTGGACACATATCCCATGCCCCTGGTTCATGAGATTCCGGAGTCACTGCATGGAGCTGCAGTTTTCAGCACACTGGACCTCCTCAATGGCTATTGGCAGGTGCCGATGGACGAGGGGAGTAAGAGGAAGACGGCAGTCATCACCCCCGAAGGCTTGTTCCAGTTTAAAGTCATGCCTTTTGGGCTTAAAAATGCTGGGGCCACCTTCCAGCGGCTCATGGAACAAGTCCTGAGGGGGCTGATAGGCAAGATCTGCTTTGTTTACATCAACGACGTCATTGTTTACTCCCCTTCTATTAAACAACATCTCCAGGACTTGGACACCATCTTCCAACGATTTCATCAAGCGCACCTCACGCTGAACACGAAGAAATGTACCTTCATTCAACCCCACATCCGCTTCCTCGGCACATTCTTTCATCTGAGGGGGTTGCTGTAGACCCCGAGAACACCTTAGCCATCTGAGACTACCCCACGCTCATGGATTTGAAATCTTTACAACGTTTCCTTGGGTTAATGGGGTGGTATCATAAGTTCATTCCCAGGATGGCTGATATAGCGGCTCCCTTGAACTATTTAAGAAAAAAGGATATCCCGTGGGAGTGGACAACAGAGTGCCAGGACGCTGTCGAGCAACTAAAGAACCATCTTCAAAAGCCACCTGTTCTGGTCCAGCCAGATCCGCAGCTCACTTTCCAGGTACAAACTGATGCCAGCAACCTAGGGCTTGGCGCCGTGGTCACTCAGAAAATACAACAGGCTGAACATGTCATCGCTTACGCCTCTCGAGCCTTGCACGGCACTGAGCTGAATTATTCGACGGCTGAAGAAGAGTGTTTGGCTGTTGTGTGGGCTGTGGAAAAATGGAGACACTATTTGGAGGGGGTTGAGTTTGAAGTGTACACAGACCATCACGCTCTGTCCTGGGTATTTAATCACCCGAAGACCTCCTCCCGTCTAACCAGGTGGGTACTCTGCCTCCAGAACTTTACTTTCAAGGTGACCTATCGGATGGGCTGTGGCAATATCGTGCCTGATTTTCTGTCCAGGGCGTCAGAGCCACCGGGGATGGTGTGTTTGGCAGAGGCAAAAAAGATGTTCCTCCCGCTGCCAAGAAGCCTTCAAGACCTGGCTCAAGCACAAGCCACCCGTACATTCTGCCAGAACATCAGGGAGGGACTGAAGCAGCAGCGTACTGACCGGGTACACTTCGTGAACCTCCAGGGGGTTCTGTACAGGACCATTCCATCCTCCCTTGGGGGTCTACAACACCAACTAGTGGTCCCGGAAGAACTCATCCCCGACTTTCTGAGTTTTTATCATGACAGTCCTTTAGGTGGTCACCTTGGAAGGACAAAAACTTTATTGAAGATCCTGGGGGTTGCGTGGTGGCCGTCTGTCCGGAAAGACGTTTGCCACCACGTGAAAAAGTGCATAACTTGCCAGCAGCTCAAAAACCCACCTGTTAAACCGACAGGATTTTTACAATCGACAATCACTGATGGACCAGGGGAGACTTTGGGAGTCGACCTGATGGGGCCCTTTACTGTTACCAGCTCGAGGAAAACCGTCCTGATGGTGGTGATCGATTATTTTTTGAAGTGGGTGGAGCTGTTTGCATTAATGGATGCTAAAACCAACAAAATATGCTCCACCCTGAAGAATGAAATCTTCACCCGCTGGGGGTGCCGAAGAACATCGTTTTCAGACCGGGGTCCGCAGTTCACGAGCTCTGTATTGGATGAACTTTATACAGCCTGGGGAGTGAAGAAAAACCTGACAACAGCTTAACATCCCCAGGCCAACATGACAGAGCGAGTAAACCGGACCCTGAAGAACATGATCGCCTCTTATGTGGGTGAATGCCATCAGGATTGGGATAAATGGCTCCCCGAGCTCCAATTTGCCCTGAACACCGCTGTGCATGAAGCCACAGGTGAGACGCCTGCTTTGGTTGCACTGGGCAGACAGCTGAAGGGCCCACTTGACCGACTCCTTCCCAGAGCCCCTAGTCCAGAAACCACCAGTTACAGTAATTTATTAAAACTTGAGGAATTGCGGCAGAGAATCCAACAGAGATTTGGTGAGTTCGACATCCAGACACGCCAAGTTGTACAATGCCTGGCGTAAGGAAGTGCACTTTCAGCCGGGTGATTTGGTCTGGATAGAGCTCACCATCTCTCGGATGCCAGCAAAAGGTTCTCCGCCAAGCTAGCGCCTAAATGGTTAGGTCCAGCCAAAATCATTTCTCCAACAGGTCCAGTTAATTTCCAGATCCAAAGGGGTATCGACACTAACTCCAAGCTTGACACTATTCATGTGGCCAATATCAAGCCGCACTTCAGCCCTCCCTTGTCCAAGGTTGTAAGGGAATGTAGAGGGGCAGTTTTATAACCGGACTCTAATTCACGATCATTCATTCTGTGTATCATTCATTGTTGTTATTCATTATTTGTTACATGTTACAGGGGCAAGGGAGGGTTTGTTGTATTTATACAGTAATCCCTCGCTATATCGCGCTTCGCTTTTCGCGGCTTCACTCTATTGCGGATTTTATATGTAAGCATATTTAAATATACATCACGGATTTTTTGCTGGTTCGCGGATTTCTGCGGACAATGGGTCTTTTAATTTCTGGTACATGCTTCCTCAGTTGGTTTGCCCAGTTGATTTCATACAAGGGACGCTATTGGCAGATGGCTGAGAAGCTACCCAACGTACTTTTCTCTCTCTCTCTCTTGCGCTGACATTCTCTGATCCTGACGTAGGGGGTGTGAGCAGCAGGGCTGTTCGCACACCTAGACGATACGGAAGCTCGTCTAAAAATGCTGAAAGATTATCTTCATGTTGCTCCCTTCTGTGCAGCTGCTTCGTGAAGCGACATGCTGCATGGTGCTTTGCATACTTAAAAGCTCGAAGGGCACGTATTGATTGTTGATTGTTTGTTTTTCTCTCTCTCTCTCTCTTTCTCTGCTCCTGATGGAGGGGGTGTGAGCTGCCGCCTTCAACAGCTTTGTGCCGCGTGGTGCTTCACATACTTAAAAGCCAAACAGCCCTATTGATTTGTTTGCTTTTCTCTCTCTTTCTGACATTCTGTGCTCCTGACGTGCACTCCTTTGAAGAGGAAGATATGTTTGCATTCTTTTAATTGTGAGACGGAACTGTCATCTCTGTCTTGTCATGGAGCACATTTTAAACTTTTGAAAAAGAGACAAATGTTTGTTTGCAGTGTTTGAATAACGTTCCTGTCTCTCTACAACCTCCTGTGTTTCTGTGCAAATCTGTGACCCAAGCATGACAATATAAAAATAACCATATAAACATATGGTTTCTACTTCGCGGATTTTCACCTTTCGCGGGGGGTTCTGGAACGCAACCCCCGCGATGGAGGAGGGATTACTGTATATGGTGGTGTCACATTGTTGCTGTGGTGGAGGGATATTTATATAAATATTTTTTTATTTTGCATATTTCTTATTTCATTTAATACAATTAATCAGTTTAATTGTACATATCTGCTTTTCTGTTGTGCTTATATTTATACCGTCGATTGTGGGGAAAAATTTCATTTGTTAGACGTATGGCTTGATATTTAGATTCAACCTAAGTAAATTATCCAGGCCACAGGTCTTGGAGGTGTAGCTGCCGTCTGAGTAAGGGGTCGGCCGTTACAAGTGGAGCACCACAAGGAACAGTCCTATCTAATTTTCTCTTTGTTCTGTACACCTCCAACTATAAATATAACAACTGGTCATGTCACTTACAGAAAGCCTCATCTTCTTCTTCTATCAGCTGCTCCCGTTAGGGGTTGCCACAGTGGATCATCTTCTTCCAGATGTTTCTGTCCTCTGCATCTTGTTCTGTTACACCCATCACTTGCATGTCCTCTCTTACCACATCCATAAACCTTTGCTTAGGCCTTCTTTTTTTCCTATTCCCTGGCAGCTCTATCCTTAGCATCCTTCTCCCAATATATTCAGCATCTCTCCTCTGCACATGTCAAACCAACACAATATCACCTCTCTGACTTTGTCTCCCAACCGTCCAACCTGAGCTGACCCTCTAATGTACTCATTTCTATTCCTATCCATCCTCATCATGCCCAGTGCAAATCTTAGCATCTTTAACTCTGCTACCTCCAGCTCAGTCTCCTGCTTTCTGGTCAGTGCCACCGTCTCCAACCCATATAACATAGCAGGTCTCACTACAATCCTGTAGACCTTCCCTTTCACTCTTCCTGATACCCGTCTGTCACAAATTACTCCTGACACTCTTGTCCACCCACTCCACCCTGCCTGCACTCTCTTTTTCACCGCTCTTCCACAATCCCCATTACTCTGTACTGTTGATCCCAAGTATTTAAACTCATCCACCTTCGCCAATTCTACTCCGTGCATCTTCACTATTCCACTGACCTCCCTCTCATTTACACACATGTATTCTGTCTTGTTCTTACTGACCTTCATTCCTCTCCTCCCTAGAGCATATCTCCACCTCTCCAGGGTCTCCTCAACCTGATCCCTACTATCGCTACAGATCACAATGTCATCAGCAAACATCATAGTCCACGGAGACTCCTGTCTAATCTCGTCTGTCAACTGGTCCATCACCATTGCAAATAAGTAAGGGCTCAGAGCCGATCCCTGATGTAACCCCATCTTCACTTAGAATGCATCCGTCACTTCTACTGCAGACCTCACCACTGTCACACTTCCCTCATGCATATCCTGTACAACTCTTATGTAGTTTTTTGCCACTCCCGTCTTCCTCATACAATACCACAGCTCCTCTTGATGCACCCTGTCATATGCTTTCTCCAGGTCCACAAAGACACAATGCAACTCCTTCTGGCCTTCTCTAAACTTCTCCATTAACATCATCAGAGCAAACATTGCATCTGTGGTGCTCTTTCTTGGCATGAAACCATACTGCTGCTCACTAATCATCACCTCACTTCTTAACCTAGCTTCCACTACTCTTTCCCATAACTTCATGCTATGGCTCATCAATTTTATTCCCCTGTAGTTACTGCAGTCCTGCACATCCCCCTTATTCTTAAATATCGGCACCAATACACTTCTTCTCCACTCCTCAGGCATTCTCTCACTTTCCAAGATTCCATTAAACAATCTGGTTAAAAACTCCACTGCCATCTCTCCTAAACACCTCCATGCTGCCATAGGTATGTCATCTGGACCAACGGCCTTTCCAATTTTCATCCTCTTCATTGCTGTCCTTACTTCCTCCTTGCTAATCCGTTGCACTTCCTGATTCCCTATCTCCACATCATCCAACCTCTTCTCTCTCATTTTCTTCATTTATCAACATCTCAAAGTACTCTTTCCATCTGCTCAACACACTCACCTTACTTGTGAGTATGTTTCCATCTTTATCCTTTATCACCCTAACCTGCTGCACATCTTTCCCAGCTTGGTCCCTCTGTCTAACCAATCGGTACAGGTCCTTTTCTCCCTCCTTAGTGTCCAACCTCTCATACAACTCATCATATGCCTTTTCTGTAGCCTTCGCCACTTCTCTTTTCACCTTGTGCCTTATCTCCTTGTACTCTTGTTTACTTTCTGCATCTCTCTGACTATCCCACTTCTTCTTTGCCATCCTCTTCCTCTGTATACTCTCCTGTATTTCTTCATTCCACCACCTGGTTTCCTTTTCCTCCTTCCTCTTTCCAGATATCACACCAAGCACCCTTCTTGCTGTCACCCTTACTACATCTGCTCTAGTTTCCCAGCTGTCAGGTAAGTCTTCACTGCCAGCCAGTGCTTGTTTCACCACCTCCCTAAACTTAACCTTGCAGTCGTCCTTTTTCAACTTCCACCATTTGATCCTTGGCTCTGCCCTCACTCTCTTCCTCTTCTTGATCTTCAACATCATCTTACAGACCACCATCCTATGCTGCTTAATTACACTTTCCCCTGCCACCACTTTGCAGTCTTCAATCTCCTTCAGATCAACTCTTCTGCATAGGATGTAATCTACCTCTGTGCATCTTCCTCCACTCTTGTACGTAACCCTATGTTCCTCCCTCTTCTTAAAATATGTATTCACCATAGCCATGTCCATCCTTTTGGCAAAATTCACTATCCTCTGACCTTCTTCATTCCTCTCCTTGACACCATACCTACCCATCACCTCCTCGTCTCCACTGTTCCCTTCACCAACATGCCCATTGAAATCCGCTCCTATCACCACTTTCTGTCCCATGGGTACACTGTTCATCACTTCATCCAACTCACTCCAAAAATCTGCTTTCTCATCTATTGCACATCCAAATTGTGGTGCATATGTACTAACAACATTCATCATCACACCTCCAATTTCCAGCTTCATAATCATTACTCTGACTGACACTCTTTTCACCTCCAAAACACTCTTGATATACTGTTCCTTCAGAATAACTCCTACCCCATTTCTCCTCCCATCCACACCATGATAGAACAATTTGAATCCACCTCCGATCCATCTGGCCTTACTCCCCTTCCATTTAGTCTCTTGCATGCACAATATATCAACCTTCCTTCTCTCCATCATATCTGCTAACTCTCTCCCCTTACCAGTCATACTGCCAACATTCAAAGTTCCTACCCTCTGTTCCACTCTCTTTACTTTCCTCCTCTCCTCCTGCTTCCGGACACGTCTCCCCCCTCTTCTTCTTCTCCTTCTTCTTCTTTGGCCAACAGTAGCCCAATTTCCACAAGAACCCTGTTGGTTAACAGTACTGGTGGCGGTCGTTGTTAACCCAGGGCTCGACTGATCCGTTATGGAAATTTGTATTGTTGTCCGCATATTGATTTGGCAAAATTTTACACCAGATGCCCTTCCTGATGTAACCCTCCCCATTTATCCAGGCTTGGGACCGGCACAAAGAAACACACTGGTTTGTGCATCCTCTGTGGCTGGGTTAGAAAGTCTCATATAATTCTATAATTCTGGGGTGTATTGATGGGGGTGGGGGGGTGAGACAAAGAATAGGAGTTATGTGGAGGACTTTGCTTCTTGGTGCTAAGAGATTTGTCTCCATCTTAACATTAGAAAAACAAAGGAACTGTGTATTGTCTTTCACCACACAAATGAACCTCTATGTCCAGTCACTATTTACGAAGTGGATGTAGATGTGGTGCGCTTCTACAGGTACTTGGGGGCCCACATCAATGACAGCTTGGACTGGTCTTGGTACACAGTTGAACTATATAAGAAAGGGCAGAGCAGGCCCTTTTTCCTTAGGAAACTGCTCTCCGTTAATTTGGGAAATGACATCCTTCACATCTTCTACAACATTGTGATGGCCAGTGTATTTTTCTGTGCTGTGGCATGCTAGGCTGGTAACATCATTACAAGAGAGACATGCTGAATAAACAAACATATTAAAAGCGCAGGCTCAGTTATAGGATGCACTTTAGACCACCTGAAGGAAGTAGCAAAGGGGAGAATTAAAACAAAATTGAGTGCCACTATGAAAATTGCTGCAGGCAATGAATTATTCATCTGGTATGTCAAGAAATGCTACTGGCGCTCCTTTATACCAACAGCAATACACCTGCACAGTGTCTTGCTCTGACTGGGGTTGTCATATCAGTTGTTTTCTTTCTTTTTAAGTTTTCTTTGTGTTTAGTCTTTCTGGTGTGTGGTCAGACCATAATGTGTGTGTGTATGAGGTGTGATCAAAAATATGGTGAATGTTTTAAAAAAGAAACATTTATTGCAGTAAAAGATTTACAACTACTAGTCACCCTCAAAATACTCTCCTCCACTTCGAATGCACTTATCCCAACCCTCCTGCCACTTTGTGAAGCAGTTCTGGAAGTTTTCTTTCGAGAGTGTCTTTAGTTGGGCTTTCATGGCTGCCTGAATGTCCTCAATTGATTGAAATTGTTTGCCTTTCATGGTCATTTTCAATTTTAGGGAATAGCCAAGAAGTCGCACAGTGCCAGATACGGTGTAGATACAGCGTAATGTTTTTATTCGACAGAAATTGTCGTACTAGAAGGGACGTGTGACAAGAAGCGTTGTCATGATGAAGAACGAAACCGTTTCAACATTTTCCTTGGTTATTAATGTTGAAGGACGTCCTGATCTTTTCTCATCTTCAACCAAGTCAGATCCATTACGGAATCAATCAAACCTCCTGTAAATAGTCTTAATTGTTGGTGGTGTGTAACGATAAACCAATTTTAACATCTGATGGGTTTCCTGAGCTTTTTGCAATTTGAAACAGAATTTCATGTTAGTGCGTTGCTCGATATCCATTATTAATGACAAACTTGAAAAACACATTTAAACTCAACAGTGGCTCACAAACAACTGACAGTATCAAACAAGTTGAAACTTGCCACAAACTAGGCTCTAGGATGGACATGTCAGAACCTGCATTGAATTATTTTGTGTTGCTCTTGGATGATGGTCTGCATCAACATTTACCGAACTTTTTGATCACACCTCGTATGTATATATATTGGGACGTATGTATATATTGTGAGGTATACATGTACACACGAGGTATACATACCTCATATGTATATATTGTCAGAGACAGCTGGGACCCTTATCCAGCCGGGACGCCCTCAGATCAGAATGTCTGGGGCAGATAGCGTGCATATGACATTGTCTCCTCCGGATCACTAGATGGCAGCACTGCCACAGATTCCCACAGGTCCTCATGGGAAGTGGAGTTCTTTAGCTTAGCCCCATTGGGTTTCATGGGTGCTGCCAGGGGGTGCTACAGGGACTGGTGAACCCTACTTTGTTGGCTCCAGCCTAACCTGGAAGTGCAAGTCTAAAGTGACAAATGAAGACTGCATGTAAGAAATGTTATGTAGGAAATGTCAAGAATATAAAGGTAAGCGAAGAGAAGCAGTAGCGGATGGTGTAGAATCCAAAGTGAATTTATTTGGATTTAAACAATCATTTTGCAGTACTGCATTTGAAAGCTAGAAATGTATTGGCTAATTATCAGGAATTTAAAGTATGTTTATTTTTGAGATCTGAATAGTTCCGAAGACGTCATTATTATGCATGAAACATGGTTGTGTTCTTATTTGTTTTTTCAAATCCCTGGATAAAAAGCGATGGGGTGAAAAAGGGAACTAGGAATTGAGGGCAGGTGTGCTTTATTTGTGAAAGAATGTCCAGTGTTTCGAATTTTACCACTTCTGTGAAGTATAAATGTGTTACAGTCCACATCTGAAACCAAGAATTGAAGAGTTAGAAAATCTAATATGTTGTACATAGATTTTATTGGGCACAGAAGTTTATATTTGAATGTTTTTCAAATAATGTAAAACAAGATAATACTCCAGTAGCCATAACTTTTAAATTGACAGAATCAGCAGTGGTAGTTATTTTTCTTTTTTAAATAATGTTAAATTATACATTCCTCTCCCTCTTGCATGTTTTACTTGCCAAGGATTTGGTCACACAACCACAGTTTATAGGAGTCAGAAATGCTGTAGAATGTGTGATGGAAAATATGATTTTTGCCAAAGGTTTATGCAATGCAAAGGGAGAAAAGGGAAAAAAAAAGTAACTGCTGTTAAAATCTAAGAAAAAGTTTTGTTGGAGAAAAGGAACATGAAATAATCATAATAATAATCAAAGGCTTAATCAGGCTTCAAAAGGCATAGATTAATAAAGGTAATTTTATAAACTTTACCTTTGAAGTAATAAACTCTACTGCTCAAGGAAAAAGGTAAAACTGAAAAAAATGAACATTTTTTTAATGTAATCAAAAATGATTTGAATATTCCAGTCATTTCATTACAGCGTATAAATGATATTTAATTATAGGTTCATTAAGGATGTTGAAAAAAAATTTGTGTATATAAAGTTCAATTTTATGCTACAATGGAATAGAAGCAGTCTGATAACAAATGGGCCTATATTCAAAACATTTTTAGAAGATGTAAATATTAAACCAAAAATCATTTTTCTTTACAAGAGACATGATTAAGACAAGGACTAAACTTTAAAATTCCTGGGATTTATGTATGATTTGAGTGAAGTATTATTAAGAACTGATTGAAGTTGATAAAGCACAAATATATATTATCTGGTGTAGTGGCTTTAATGCACACAATACAAATTGGTTTAGTGAGAAAATAGGTGAGAATGCATTAATAAGGGAGTACATGGTGGTCTAATTTAAATTAGCTTGTTTAAATGATGGGAAAGGTGTAAGACGTTGGGAGCATGCGCTGATTATAGTGCGTCGCTGCAACCACCACACTGCAAACCATCCAGATTGCGATCTGAGTGCAGCTGGTGACACCTCAGCACCACACTAAACAGTGTGAGTTTTTTTTACTGGAGTGCAGATTAACATCACACCCAGGATGGAGCAATTGCAGGTTAAGGGCCTTGCTCAGGGGCCCAATGTAGTAGAGTCACTTCTGCCATTTATGGGATTTGAACAGGTAACCTTATGATTGCCAGCACAGATCACTTGCCTCAGAGCCAGCACTCCGCCCAATGGCGTAAGAACAGGAGAAAAAGTAAACAAAATATAATTTCTACAGAATTAATGTTGGCATCTAATAATTTAGCTGGGAAATGCTTGTAGGAGATGGCTATCTAATATTCAGTAGGCAAAAATCATTTTCAAAATATGTTAAAAATACTAATCTAAGTGTATGAGATAAAACACATTTTATAAAGTGGTATTTTAAAAGAGCAAACATGAAAGAAATTAGAATTAACTGGATAAGCAAGTTATAGGAATAGATGATATCAATGAAACTTTGTGTTCCTAGGAGTCTATTCCAGAAAAGTAGGTGATCACAGGAAAAATAGCTGTACCTTAGAGGAATATTGAGTGTAGTGTGCCTATGAAAGATAGAAACAGGGCTTTTAGGAAAGCTTGGAAAACTAAATTTTTAGATGGAATATAACAAAAACAAAAACACCATTTTTAGACAAATAATTAAAAATGCTGAATTTACTCTACATAATATAGTACAGCATATGCATGAGCCATTTTCTGCAACAGTTTTGACTTTTGGATTTATTTGTTGAACGATATTCTGTACATATATATGAAGTAAATAAGAATTATGGGTTATTATTGGTAAAGTTAATGTTGCAATGTTTAATACTGTTATGCCTAGTTTTCCTGCAGAATATTAAATGGAAAGGACATCTCTGACTTGATCTATATAAAGTGTCTGATGTCTGTTCCTTCCTGGGCACATACATGTTGCCCACACAGAGAATGGAAGGGATGATTGTTGGAGTCATGTTGAGGTTGAACTGGGCTCTAATTTTGTCTATCCATTTACAGAGCACTTTCACTCCAGCTGTAGAATTGTTGGAAGTTAGATGGCAGCATCAGTATAAACTTGTCCTCTTTTTTTGTTCCAGACTAACATTACCATACAACTGATAAGATAGATATATATTTTTGATCAAAGAAATATAAAAAATATTTTCAATAAATTAAGTCTTAAGACAGGCAATGCTAATTGAACCATTTTGAAATCTTCAGTAGAATATTTGAGCTTATCCTTAACAGATAAAAGACCATAATATACGTTTCTAGATATTTTTTACCCAATGTCTGTGTACTTTTTCCCATTTAAACCTTTTCTTTTTATTTGCCAATTTCAGGTATGGCTTTTTTTTTTAAACTCTGCATCTAAGGCAAATATCCCAGAATCATTTTTTTCACCGTTGCAGACGACATTGGCCATGGATGTGTATTTTATGAAGAAGACAACTAAGGACCTGTAGGACATTTGTTTATCAAACTACACACTCTGATGTCCTTATCCTCTTTTGCAGTTGTAAAATTGGGTCTTCTCTCAAAACTGTAGTGGATGCATTTGTAGGAAATCTTTGGTTTCTTATATGTCACAAAAGATACCCTTCATTTTGCAATTCAACAATAGACTGACATATTTCTTGAGATAGTCATTTTTGAACCCAGAACGAAACTTTAGTAATAATAGTACCTTGCAATACAAGGTAAGATAGTTTACTTGCTTTACTGAACAGAATAACAGGCTTCGGTGGTGCTGACGCAATTGCACAAGTTTCACTCATAACCAATTAGAACTTAAACATGACTAATTAAGGATGAGATAAAGAGAGTTTATCATTAGAACAATGGAATAATGGCTACTGATAATGGGGCTTTGCATTCATATGTGAATAACTAATTGAAAATCAGTAATTTCAAGCAGTAATAGCCATTTGAAATGCAATGTCTTGGCTGTATTTTTGTATCATTTTAGTTGATAAAAGTAGCTCAAATACCACTTGTTACAACCGAGGTATGCAGAAGAGCCCCTCTGAACACACAACACATCAAACAGTGAAGCATATAAGCTACAGCAGGAGGGGACCACACCAGGTGCCACTCCTGTCATCTAAGAACAGGCCACTGAGGCTACAATTCACATGGGCTCACCAAAATTTAACAATAGATGATTGGAAAAATGTCTCATCTGATGAGTCTTGATTTCTGCTGTGACATTCGGATGGTAGCATTAGAATTTGGTGTCAACAACATGAAAGAATGGATCTATCCTGCTTTACATTAATGGTTCAGGCTGGAGGTGGATGGTGTAGGGGATATTTTTTGGCACATTTTGGGTCCCTTAGTACCAATTGAGCATCTTTTAAATACTACAGCCTAACCGAGTATTGCTGCTGTCCATGTCCAGTCCTTTATGACTGCAGTGTACCCATCTACTCATGGCTCCTTCCTGCAGGATAACATGCTATGTCACAAAGCTCAGATCATCCCAAACTGGTTTCTTGAACATGACAATGAGTTCACTATACTCAACTGGCCTCCACGGTGACCAGATCTTAATACAATAGAGCATCATGTATGTGCGGCTGACAAATCTGCAGCAACTGTGTGATGCTATTGTGTCAGTATGGACCAAAATCATTGAAGAATGTTTCCAACATCTTGTTGAATCTATGCCATGAAGAATTACAGCAGTTCTATAGGCAAAATGGGGTCCAACCTGGCACTAGCAAGGTGTACCTAATAAATTAGCTGGTGAGTGTATATATATTGTCATGTGGGTGTGTGTGCATAGAAGACAGTTTAAGGGCTTTGGTAATGGTAATTCTCTGCTAATCAACGGTTTGGTGCTTTGTGATAATGGCATTTTTTCCTCCTTCTGCAGAAAGGAAGATTGACAGCTTGCTTCCTCTGATGTCACTTCCGGAGTCCACCAACCTAGACCTACCTCTTCCTGCCAGTATACATCATAACCAGATGAGCCACCATCTGAATCAGTCGCCTGAGAGGACTTCAGTTTGAGGAAGACTTGAATTGTGTTTAACATGTGTTTTTAAAAATTTATTCTTTATTTCAGTTATATGGAATTTGCTGCAAGGTGCCCCAAAGCATTGCTGTTATCTTGTTGTTACAATATATTTATAGTTCTGAATCGCAATCTGATTATCTGAATGGTTACCTACTAGGTCACGCTTGGGGTTGGTCAGCCAGTTGGCAAACATCCATCATGTCCTCTCAGTTGCCAGAAGCAGATCATAGATAAAACATGTGTTGTGTACTCTTTGTATTATTTGGCAGGTACTATATCATACTGTATATATATATATATATATATATATATATATATATATGTGTGTGTCTGTGTGTGTGCATGTGTGTATGTGTGTTTTTGTATATTTACAGTATATGTGTACAAGCATGGGTCACAGTCCTAGTAACAAGTACAGTTATTTACAATTTACTTCAGGCATCAACACTTTTCACGATGTAAATGAGCAAATACATTTTTTGTACATGCCATGGTTCGTTGTGTGGTGGGCGTGGCAATACGCTGTATCAGTGCACGCTCCCAACCTCCTCCTTCTCCTCCATTTATCTATTGTGACAGGTAGGGGGTGCCACTTAGCCCCAGACTTGAGACACAGTGCGCGCACAAAACTAAGGGTTCAAAAAAAAGCAAATGTTATGATTCAGAAATACCTTTTTCTGGTCCTTTTATACAAAGTATTCACATACAGAATTTATATATTAATTCTCCTCTGCTCTCCTCCAGACAAGCCTTGACTTCCACCTCAAACTCCAACTCTCCTGGATGAGGTTGAGCAGCTTCTTTTATGTCAGAACCAGGAGTACTACTGGTGCCATAAGATTACATCCTGAAAGCACTATCAGGTCAGGTGAAGCCTCCTTAAAATGAGTCCACTCCCTACAGCTAACCTGAAAGAGCTGTCCATCAGGACTACAGTTCCAAAGGTGCCCTGTAGTTGTACAAATGGGAGGTCTACCTGAGGGATTCTGCCATCTGTGACACTAGAGGACCACATGGCCCCAAGAGACAGTCCTTCCCTGTCCTATTATTTCTTCATGGCTAGTACCTGGCTGGGATTCCTGTCCATCCATATCCTTACCAAATGGCCTCCCATCCAGGTAAGAAACCACCTTCCTTTCTGGTCAGCATACCAGTCTGTCCACCTTGCGCACCTACATTATTTTTTACTATCTGATATACAGCACCTTTAGTATCACAACGTTTTAAATATAATTTATTTAGCCTAATAATCACATGTATGTTTCACAATACATTTACCTACATATTAGAACTCCCTCTAAATGTTGATACATTTATATTACTAAATAAGAGTATCTTGGCTATCTTGTTAGATTTTAAACCCTGATCACTATTGCATCTTAGTCTTTTTAAGATTTCCATCTTTTTGGGGCATCCCTTCAGGCTACATTTATTTTTTCCACTTCACCTACCTACTTTTACTTAAAGCAATCTGTAACACTTGGTGAGAAACTTGACAAAAGATCTTAAGTATGTTTTCAATTGAAACTGAAATCACAATAGTGGAATGGAATGGAAATATCTGAGTTAAAACTACACCTTCATTTTTCAAAAATTGATGTAAGAATAGTACTTTATTAGTGGTGTTGGTGAGAAATGAATTATTGAAAATGGTCAACTATTCCTAATTTCTGGAAAAAAAACTATATGATATCAGTATCACCAAATTAATTTGGTATGGAACATGATGATCCGCTGTGGCAACCCCTAACGGGAACAGCCGAAAGAAGAAGAACAAGAAGAAGGATGAAATTCCAACAGGCTTAATTGAGATGGAGGGAGGGATCTGAATAGAAACGAATGAGGGAATTATAAATAAGTTTGGATTGCTGATAATATATATAATAAAAAAAGATTAAAAAATATGTAAGGCAATATCTTTCCTGTGTGTAAAAATATTTTGAAATTTCCCATTAAAAAACAATATCTGCGGTGGGTTGGCACCCTGCCCGGGATTGGTTCCTGCCTTGTGCCCTGTGTTGGCTGTGATCGGCTCCAGCAGACCCTCGTGACCCTGTGTTCGGATTCAGCGGGTTGGAAAATGGATGGATGGATGGATGGATTCATAGTTTTCATCCTCTTTCTCTGTACATTTAGCATTTGTTTGCTCAGAGATTGATGCGCTTGCTGCATCCTGAGCAACTCTTCTTTTCTCTACCCTAGTGGCCCACTTCTTCTCTTCTTTCGTCGGGAACTTATAAATTGATCTGTTTGTATGGAATGATTACAATGAAAATTAATAAAATAAAAATATTAAATAGGAAAATGGATGGATGGAAAACAATATATGAGAATAAGTATGCAGTTGTACACCGCTGATACTTGTCGGTGTAACTTGCGGCTGCATCTCAGACTACAATTACCGTCAGCCACCGGGGTAGCAGTTTTTAGCGTCAAGGGAAGACGGCAGGCTTTATAAGGTACTCGGCCATTTTGTGTGGGAAGTGAGTGTTACTGTAAACATAAATAGTATATATTTGTAAATATTGTTTTATTTATAACCTTGCCTTTTTCGTTGCTGCAGATCTAATAAGCAGGCAACGCCTAGCCGGGGAATATTTCGTCTCTATACCGTTCTCGTCCTAATATCGCATGTCCACTATTCAGAACCTCCAATCTTTCGGTAAGTCGTGTGCCTATGTATTCTGGGTTTATCACTAGTCCGCTAATGAAATGACTACTCCTCTTATTTGGCGTTTGAGTGCTTGAAGTAGTAAAATATCGTAACCTCGCCGAGGAGACAATGCTGCCCAATTGTGTCACGAGTATATTTTGTAATTAAAAGATAATTCGACAAGACTTGGAACTCGACGTCTCGCTGTGTAGCATCCATCAGTTCCTCACAATTTCTTCCAAGTTATTTCTTTGTTTGTAAAGTGGTGCATTTTTATGTGCGATTTTGTGGCACACCATTGATTTCCCCGCAGAGCTTTTCACTCGAGGCCTGTTGTCCTTTATGGTTATTGATTATAGGATCAAGGATTGTGGGACGTTAAGTATTTTGGGCTTGGAATACCTTCGATTGGATATACAGTACGTAGCGATGATGTTAGGCCTGACAGTCATCCGTGTAGCTATTTTCCGTTATGTTTGTATCAAGATTGGGTGCTGACGCAACAGAGGTTTTACATACTATTTAGAACTGCAGGCACGCAAAGCAGCTGACGGCATCACTTGCAGATTTGTGTGCTGTGGTGGTCATTTTTCATACTTATAGTTACTGAAGGGTCCACCCAGTATTTTGTACCTATGGGAACGTTTCAGTTGGCATATTGAAATTTGTCAACAGAGTAAACGAGACCTAAAATAAGAGTTTATACTCGTGCTGAAATGATAACCAGATTTTGTTTTTACTTTAGGATTACTGTGGGTTTCCTTTACCGTTATACTACACGAATGTTGTTGTTTTACTTAAAATGTTTTGCGGAAATCATTTTTTGTGCTGCAGATGTTAATAACTTCTCATTATTCCTGGTGTGATAAAACTAACAAAGAGAAAAACCGCTGAATTCGGACCTACCTCTTTTCTTTTCACCTCGTCATATCTCTTTTAAGTTTAAATCGTTTTATTGAGAAATTCTTCTACCATTTATAATTTTCTTTTCCCGAAACAATTTTGGTGTACTTCCTTAGAAAGTTAATGGATTCAGGATGCTCTTCTGCTGCAAAGCTAGTGACTTAATTATTTTATCAAGGCTGAATTAGTTAGTTAGAAAACCAAATGCAGTCATTGAGCAATGGAAAACCTTTTTCAAAAAATGTTTTATATATTTGCTTCATTTTGTAGTGCAGCAGAAATGCATTTTTTAGAGACATTGGACTTGCTCCCACACATTCTGATTTTGGTAACCACCTTGAAGACTAGCTGTGATTGAAGGTGATGGTTATTGTATATCCAGATGTTAAGCAATGCATTTGAAATTTAGTTCTTTCAAGAAAGTTTGTTACCTACACTGTAAAAATTTTCACAATAATTTCGAGCTGCCAGTCATTTAACCGTCAAATGGTTAAAAACAGACCACTTTACTGTTTGTTTCCGTAAAATTAATGTATTTAAACCATTATTTCTGAATATGGAACTTTTAAACAGCTGCCCGTGTAAATTTTTTTTTTTTAAGTTTTTAAACATTTTTTCGAAAGTGTTTAACAGTTAAGCTACATTGAACATTATAAAAAAATCTCAAGTTTGTAGTATTAGAAATTGAGTTTAGGTGTTTGTGGTTAAACTCTTTAAACTGTTAAATTGCATGACTCAATCAAATTCATCAGTATGTCAGTTATGGTAAGAAAATTAACATGTATTAAAAAAAAAAGAGAGAAAATTAGTTTCAACACCAGCTGTAGTAATAAAGTACACAATGAAAGCTGAACAATTTTAATTTTATTTTGAAGTTGAAACATTTTCTAACAAAAATATGCAATTTCTTCACATTTTGTATTAGATTGATTGCAAGTTTTGTTTTAATAAAACAAACTGCCTTCCCATTACATTTATGGAAATATGAAATATATCATTTTAAAAAAACAATATAACTGTGTCAAAGTATTGTAAAATATTATAAAATGAATACTACAAAACTACTGAACTATTACAATTTTACAATTTAACTTATCTGAAAAAAACTATTAAATACTCAGAGGCACATCATTTGCCCTTACTGTCTCTTTAAAAGTCAAAAACCTTGAACCCATAGTAAACTCTTTCAGGCTTGACTTCATTCATTCAAATAGTGTAATTTCAAGGCTCAAGTCATCAATACCTGCAAAGCAGATGAGAAAGGTAAATGAGCTACAATATACCTTAAAGGTTAACTCTCTTTGTAAAAGTTTATTATTAAATAAAACAGTCATGCAATATTACAACATGTAAATAGTGCATAAAGCCACAGATATATTCTCAAAAGATCTGGTTTAATCATAAATCATCTGATCAGGACATCAATTCACACAGCCATATGTGTCTTGTATGTGGTGAAATTTCATCAGTGTCATTTCCACTGGTTGTTGCTTTCTTCCTTTTACTTTTTTGCGTGGTTATCCCATTTAACATTTTCTGCTCTTGCATGAAGCTGTTTTAGTAAGGAGTCTTATCCACTACCAACAATATCTCCTTCAATCACATCCTTTAATGACCTAGGGTATTTATTAACCATCTTTGCTGCTATGTGTATTAGGCATCTTGCACACTGACATAACCACTTATCACAATTCTAATCAGTTCTCTTTGCCTTTTTGGGGGCAGTCTCTCACCTCTTTCCAAATAGCCTATTAAATCAGATGGCAGTTTTGTCCATGGTATGCAAAAATCATCTATCCAGCTGTTACTAGTGGTACCAGAGTCTACTTCACTTCCACTAATGTTTGAACAACACGAACTAGACAGAGACATTTCAGTGACAGGGGGTGAATAACCACAGGGATTGGGATTAAAATATTCACCTTAAAAAAAAAAAAAAAAAAAAAAATGCCATTAAAGGCATTTACAAATATTAAAAAAGATTAACTTTTTTTTCTAACTTTGGTAAAATATATTAGATATTGGCTCAGGTTAATGCAATATATTGATGAAGAATTGTCCAAACAAAGATGCCCAAGAACAGAATCTACCACAAACATTGAACAATACTCACTTGTGACTAAATTGCTAGAAATTAATTTCTGTGCTTGAACTGGTTTCAGAACGCCAAGCAGTTCTTCCTCCTTTATGTACTTGACATCTTCTGCGTGGTATACTCCCAAATCCTGAATCTTCTCTACAGTAACTTTCAAATCTTAATTGTTCAAATTTGGGAAAACTGATCTGATGAAAGCATGCAATTTCTGTCCTGTTCCATATTTGTAACTTTAAAGAAAGGAACGTTTTCTAATCTGTAAATAAGTCTATTTACAAACAGTATAAACAATATATTTTACATCCCCCGTGTGATTTAAAATAAAAATTAAACTGATAATGTCATGTGCTTCAGGCAAATGATGGAAGTTCCATGACTTCTGTAAGCTGGCAAAGGATAAAAGTCACCAAGACATTCAAAAGGTACAGACTGTATACACTCAGCGTCCTGGTATATCTGAAACAAACCAATATGTGGTATAAAAATGCAGAATAATATTTTCTAACAAGAAAATGCAGGTTTTTACTATCGTTGATTACCATTATCTCAGTTTCACTAAATTCCAAATCTGAATCTTTATTTAGAATCGTGAAAAATCCTTTTTTGTATAATGTACTTTTAAATAGCACCTCCTTTAACAGAACTGTATCTGTCTCATCAAAACCAAGGCCCCCCCAATGCTCTAAGCATAGTTTCATTGTACAAACTGGCACAAAAAAGGAATACTGTTCCTTATTTCTAAGTCAGGAGAAAAAGTCCCAAATGTTCTTGAAATTCTGAAAACGTCTGGCACACCTCTTAAAATAGGAATGTTTATTTTCAAATCTCATTGTCCATTAATGTATACAGTCATGGCCGAAATTATCGGCACCCCTGGAATTTTCCCAGAAAATGCACCATTTCTCCCATAAAATTGTTGCAATTACAAATGTTTTGGTATACACGTTTATTTCCTTTATGTGCATTGGAACAACACAAAAAAACAGAGAAAAAAAGCCAAATCTGACATCATGTCACACAGAACTCCAAAAATGGGCTGGACAAAATTATTGGCACCTTTTCAAAATTGTGGGTAAATTGTTTTATTTCAAGCATATGATTTCTCAAAGCTGCAGTACAAGCTGCCAAACAGAATCACTGTAGTTTAATATTCTGTCACCTACTAAGTCTCAGCAAATTCCAGTTTTGTACTGCCTGTCCACCAAGTTTATCATTTTTCTCTCCAAACTCACAAGGCTTGGAACTGGCATCTGACCCAGCATACTTAAACTGCACAATGCGTATATTTAACTGAGAAATAGAAAACCATTTTTTAACATGTACAAAGTACTTCAGGCACAGAGCCAAATCACTGGAAACTACACCTTCGAATAGATCATGACCTAAGCATGGAGGTAGACCAGGTTGTGAAACATGAAAAAAATGTAGCACATTAAACAATGACTTAAACTTAATTCCTTCAACTTCTGAAATCTCAGAAGCACTCATCATGTTAACTGCTACATTGTGCTGCTCCACTGAACGCAAAGGACCCGTAGCACAATCATCTCTTACAAAGACATTTCTTTTTACAAGGCAGCACCTACAAAAATACTCACTGCTACTGAAATTTTCAGTAAATCCTCCAATGCTGTGAGATTCCAAATTATCACCAACAATGCAAAACAGACTGCCCTTTAACAAGCAGTCAGAAACTTCCACACCGTACTCCTCCAAATTCTTAATGTCATCTACTAATTTTGAGAACACCTTTTCCTGGCCAAATCGGTTTAAATCTTTCTCATGGCACAGCATCACCAGCTGCATGTTGTCAGTATTACAACAATGATGAGGTTGAAAATTTCCAAGAGTCAAATAAACAGACCAAAACTTTGTACTTTTTCTTAGCTGAGCCAAGAGGATTGACAACCTCAAATGCATATTGAAAAAGAATTCGCTGTATTGCAGAGGCAGATTGGCTGAATAGAACATTTGACCTATACACAGAGCCATCATATATGTCAGAAAGAATAATGGACCTTGGTTCCAAAACACTTCTCCATGTACATTTTTTTAGTACATCTTTATTGCTTAAAAGCCATAATAATGTTAACTTTAGAGGTACATACTATAAATATCTTTGATTTCGTTTTTCATCAGTGCCAAGATAGACAGTCTCAGCTTTTATATACAGTAATCCCTCCTCCATCGCGGGGGTTGCGTTCCAGAGCCACCCGCGAAATAAGAAAATCCGCGAAGTAGAAACCATATGTTTATATGGTTATTTTTATATTGTCATGCTTGGGTCACAGATTTGCTCAGAAACACAGGAGGTTGTAGAGAGACAGGAACGTTATTCAAACACTGCAAACAAACATTTGTCTCTTTTTCAAAAGTTTAAACTGTGCTCCATAACAAGACAGAGATGACAGTTCTGTCTCACAATTAAAAGAATGCAAACATATCTTCCTCTTCAAAGGAGTGTACGTCAGGAGCAGAGACTGTCATAAAGACAGAGAAAGCAAACAAATCAATAGGCCTGTTAAGCTTTTAAGTATGCGAAGCACCACGGTGCAACGCTGTTGAAAGCAGGGAGAGAGAGAGAGAGAGAGAGACAAGAAAAACAAACATGCAAAAATCAATACGTGCCCTTCGAGCTTTTAAGTATGCGAAGCACCGTGCAGCATGTCGCTTCACTAAGCAGCTGCACAGAAGGTAGCAGTGAAGATAATCTTTCAGCATTTTTAGACGAGCGTCCGTATCGTCTAGGTGTGCGAACAGCCCCCCTGCTCACACCCCCTACGTCAGGATCAGAGAAAGCGCAAGAGAGAGAAAGAGAAAAGTAAGTTGGGTAGCTTCTCAGCCATCTGCCAGTAGCGTCCCTTGTATGAAATCAACTGGGCAAACCAACTGAGGAAGCATGTACCAGAAATTAAAAGACCCATTGTCCTCAGAAATCCGCTAACCAGCAAAAAATCCGCGATATATATTTAAACTAGCAAAATACCCGCGCTTCGCAGCGGAGAAGTAGTGTGTTAAAGAGGTTATGTAAACATATATATACATAAACATATATACTTATATACATATCTACATATACACATATCTACATATATACATATATATATATATATATATATATATATATATATATATACACATATAGACATCCTCATATACATACGTATATACACATAT